>NW_026899977.1:0-12977 GCF_033153095.1 Gastrolobium bilobum | reverse complement strand
ACCGAAACCGCCACCACCTACCGCATTATATTACAGATCAGAACCACTCTCTTCTTTGTATGTGCACCCAACAAACAACTAGTGTTTTTTTACATGATAATGATGAGGCGTTTCAAAATATTTTTTTATTAAATTAATCAAAGTAATTAGTCAAACTATAATGAATTATATATATATATATATATATATATATATATATATATTTGATGAATTTTTTCTCAACCCAATCATGTCTCATATTTTTAATAATTAAAATGAATTTTATTTCCTTAAAATTAGAATATATATTTCTCAGTTGTCCATCCACACATATATTTTTTAATATGTATATACATTAGCTAATATAAATTAGTAAATGTAATAAATTTTAAGAGTAGCTAAATTAGAACTTCAGAGGGACGGAAATAACTTATGAGTTAAGAGTTAAGAGAATACAACGGTCATCATAGTTTTGCCACCAAAAAATATAAATTAAAAATTTTCTTTCTCTCTTTTCACTCTTCTTAAGGTTTTCTTAGGGTTTCTTTCTCTGTTTTCTTAAGGTTTTCTTAGGGTTTCTTTCTCTGTTTTCACTCCTTCTTAAAGTTTTCTTGGTTTCTTTGGGTTTCCTAGTTTCTTTCTCTTGTTCTTGCTTGTTTCTTTCTCTTGTTCATGGATTGTTTTATCAAGACAATGGAATTGGTGAATATGGGAGATGTGATGCAAGTAGATGATGACCTAACCAGCCTGTATTATTTGGCAACACTCCTACAAAGGTGTCAATACCTAGGTATGTTACTTCTGCCCTTTCTTTTCTTCTCTTTTCTTTTCTTTTTTTCTTGAAAATGTTTGATTATGTGCTGATATTTCTTGCTTGAAAAGAATGAGTATGTGGGTTTCTTGCTGATATTTCTTGCTGATATTCAACTGTGTTCTTTTTTCTTTTCTTTTTTCTTTTCTTGAAAATACAGTATGTTTCTTTTTTTTTCTTGAAAATAGAAGATTGAGGGTGTGTCTTGTCAACAGTTGCTTGTCAATACCATATGAAATATATGTTTCTTTCTTTCTTTTTCTTTATTATTCTGGCAATATTGAGGGTGTGGCTTTTCCATTATGTTCTTGCTTTTCTTTTCTTTTGATTTCGTTTTTCTTTTCTTTTTTCTTTTCTTTAAAATACAGTATGTTTCTTTTTTTTTCTTGAAAATAGAAGATTGAGGGTGTGGCTTGTCAACAGTTGCTTGTCAATACCATACGAAATATATATGTTTCTTTCTTTCTTTTTCTTTATTATTCTGGCAATATTGAGGGTGTGGCTTTTCCATTATGTTCTTGCTTTTATTTTCTTTTGATTTCGTTTCTTTTTTTTTCTTGATAACTGTGGATGTTCGATTGTATGCTTTTGTTTCTGTCTGCCTAGACATCACATTCTTGCTGATATTCGACTGTGTTCTTTTTTATTTCTTTTTTCTTTTCTTGCTGATATTCGACTGTGTTCTTTTTTCTTTTTCTTTTTTCTTTTCTTGAAAATACAGTATGTTTCTTTTTTTTCTTCTTGAAAATAGAAGATTGAGGGTGTGGCTTGTCA
This sequence comes from Gastrolobium bilobum, assembly GCF_033153095.1. Classification (NCBI taxonomy): domain Eukaryota; kingdom Viridiplantae; phylum Streptophyta; class Magnoliopsida; order Fabales; family Fabaceae; genus Gastrolobium; species Gastrolobium bilobum. The sequence continues at coordinate 11,413 of NW_026899977.1, read as the reverse complement.
ACAGTTGCTTGTCAATACCATACGAAATATATATGTTTCTTTCTTTCTTTTTCTTTATTATTCTGGCAATATTGAGGGTGTGGCTTTTCCATTATGTTCTTGCTTTTCTTTTCTTTTGATTTCGTTTTTCTTTTCTTTTTTCTTTTCTTGAAAATACAGTATGTTTCTTTTTTTTTCTTGAAAATAGAAGATTGAGGGTGTGGCTTGTCAACAATTGCTTGTCAATACCATACGAAATATATATGTTTCTTTCTTTCTTTTTCTTTATTATTCTGGCAATATTGAGGGTGTGGCTTTTCCATTATGTTCTTGCTTTTATTTTCTTTTCATTTCGTTTCTTTTTTTTTCTTGATAACTGTCGATGTTCGATTGTATGCTTTTGTTTCTGTCTGCCCAGACATCATATTCTTGCTGATATTTCTTGCTGATATTCGACTGTGTTCTTTTTTCTTTTCTTTTTTCTTTTCTTGAAAATACAGTATGTTTCTTTTTTTTTTCTTGAAAATAGAAGATTGAGGGTGTGGCTTGTCAACAGTTGCTTGTCAATACCATACGAAATATATGTTTCTTTCTTTCTTTTTCTTTATTATTCTGGCAATATTGAGGGTGTGGCTTTTCCATTATGTTCTTGCTTTTCTTTTCTTTTGATTTCGTTTTTCTTTTCTTATTTCTTTTCTTTAAAATACAGTATGTTTCTTTTTTTTTCTTGAAAATAGAAGATTGAGGGTGTGGCTTGTCAACAGTTGCTTGTCAATACCATACGAAATATATATGTTTCTTTCTTTCTTTTTCTTTATTATTCTGGCAATATTGAGGGTGTGGCTTTTCCATTATGTTCTTGCTTTTATTTTCTTTTGATTTCGTTTCTTTTTTTTTTCTTGATAACTGTGGATGTTCGATTGTATGCTTTTGTTTCTGTCGGCCCAGACATCATATTCTTGCTGATATTTCTTGCTGATATTCGACTGTGTTCTTTTTTCTTTTCTTTTTTCTTTTCTTGAAAATACAGTATGTTTCTTTTTCTTCTTCTTGAAAATAGAAGATTGAGGGTGTGGCTTGTCAACAGTTGCTTGTCAATACCATACGAAATATATATGTTTCTTTCTTTCTTTTTCTTTATTATTCTGGCAATATTGAGGGTGTGGCTTTTCCATTATGTTCTTGCTTTTCTTTTCTTTTGATTTCGTTTTTCTTTTCTTTTTTCTTTTCTTGAAAATACAGTATGTTTCTTTTTTTTCTTGAAAATAGAAGATTGAGGGTGTGGCTTGTCAACAATTGCTTGTCAATACCATACGAAATATATATGTTTCTTTCTTTCTTTTTCTTTATTATTCTGGCAATATTGAGGGTGTGGCTTTTCCATTATGTTCTTGCTTTTATTTTCTTTTCATTTCGTTTCTTTTTTTTTCTTGATAACTGTCGATGTTCGATTGTATGCTTTTGTTTCTGTCTGCCCAGACATCATATTCTTGCTGATATTTCTTGCTGATATTCGACTGTGTTCTTTTTTCTTTTCTTGAAAATACAGTATGTTTCTTTTTTTTTCTTGAAAATAGAAGATTGAGGGTGTGGCTTGTCAACAGTTGCTTGTCAATACCATACGAAATATATGTTTCTTTCTTTCTTTTTCTTTATTATTCTGGCAATATTGAGGGTGTGGCTTTTCCATTATGTTCTTGCTTTTCTTTTCTTTTGATTTCGTTTTTCTTTTCTTATTTCTTTTCTTTAAAATACAGTATGTTTCTTTTTTTTTCTTGAAAATAGAAGATTGAGGGTGTGGCTTGTCAACAGTTGCTTGTCAATACCATACGAAATATATATGTTTCTTTCTTTCTTTTTCTTTATTATTCTGGCAATATTGAGGGTGTGGCTTTTCCATTATGTTCTTGCTTTTATTTTCTTTTGATTTCGTTTCTTTTTTTTTTTCTTGATAACTGTGGATGTTCGATTGTATGCTTTTGTTTCTGTCTGCCCAGACATCATATTCTTGCTGATATTTCTTGCTGATATTCGACTGTGTTCTTTTTTCTTTTCTTTTTTCTTTTCTTGAAAATACAGTATGTTTCTTTTTCTTCTTCTTGAAAATAGAAGATTGAGGGTGTGGCTTGTCGACAGTTGCTTGTCAATACCATACGAAATATATATGTTTCTTTCTTTCTTTTTCTTTATTATTCTGGCAATATTGAGGGTGTGGCTTTTCCATTATGTTCTTGCTTTTCTTTTCTTTTGATTTCGTTTTTCTTTTCTTTTTTCTTTTCTTGAAAATACAGTATGTTTCTTTTTTTCTTGAAAATAGAAGATTGAGGGTGTGGCTTGTCAACAATTGCTTGTCAATACCATACGAAATATATATGTTTCTTTCTTTCTTTTTCTTTATTATTCTGGCAATATTGAGGGTGTGGCTTTTCCATTATGTTCTTGCTTTTCTTTTCTTTTGATTTCGTTTCTTCTTTTTTCTTGATAACTGTGGATGTTCGATTGTATGCTTTTGTTTCTGTCTGCCCAGACATCATATCCTTGCTGATATTTCTTGCTGATATTCGACTGTGTTCTTTTTTCTTTTCTTTTTTCTTTTCTTGAAAATACAGTATGTTTCTTTTTTTTTCTTGAAAATAGAAGATTGAGGGTGTGGCTTGTCAACAGTTGCTTGTCAATACCATACGAAATATATATGTTTCTTTCTTTCTTTTTCTTTATTATTCTGGCAATATTGAGGGTGTGGCTTTTCCATTATGTTCTTGCTTTTCTTTTCTTTTGATTTCGTTTCTTCTTTTTTCTTGATAACTGTGGATGTTCGATTGTATGCTTTTGTTCCTGTCTGCCCAGACATCATATCCTTGCTGATATTTCTTGCTGATATTCGACTGTGTTCTTTTTTCTTTTCTTTTTTCTTTTCTTGAAAATACAGTATGTTTCTTTTTTTTTCTTGAAAATAGAAGATTGAGGGTGTGGCTTGTCAACAGTTGCTTGTCAATACCATACGAAATATATATGTTTCTTTCTTTCTTTTTCTTTATTATTCTGGCAATATTGAGGGTGTGGCTTTTCCATTATGTTCTTTCTTTTCTTTTCTTTTGATTTCGTTTTTCTTTTCTTTTTTCTTTTCTTGAAAATACAGTATGTTTCTTTTTTTTTCTTGAAAATAGAAGATTGAGGGTGTGGCTTGTCAACAGTTGCTTGTCAATACCATATGAAATATATGTTTCTTTCTTTCTTTTTCTTTATTATTCTGGCAATATTAAGGGTGTGGCTTTTCCTTTATGTTCTTGCTTTTCTTTTCTTTTGATTTCGTTTCTTTTTTTTTCTTTATAACTGTGGATGTTCGATTGTATGCTTTTGTTTCTGTCTCCCCAGACATCATATTCTTGCTGATATTTCTTGCTGATATTCGACTGTGTTCTTTTTCTTTTCTTGAAAATACAGTATGTTTCTTTTTTTTCTTGAAAATAGAAGATTGAGGGTGTGGCTTGTCAACAGTTGCTTGTCAATACCATATGAAATATATATGTTTCTTTCTTTCTTTTTCTTTATTATTCTGGCAATATTGAGGGTGTGGCTTTTCCGTTATGTTCTTGCTTTTCTTTTCTTTTGATTTCGTTTTCTTTTTCTTTTTCCTTTTCTTGAAAATACAGTATGTATCTTTTTTTTCTTGAAAATAGAAGATTGAGGGTGTGGCTTGTCAACTGTTGCTTGTCAATACCATATGAAATATATGTTTCTTTCTTTCTTTTTCTTTATTATTCTGGCAATATTGAGGGTGTGGCTTTTCCATTTATGTTCTTGCTTTTATTTTCTTTTGATTTCGTTTCTTTTTTTTCTTGATAACTGTGGATGTTCGATTGTATGCTTTTGTTTCTGTCTGCCCAGACATCATATTACTGGACTATTAACTGGTTTTTTTGTTTTTTAATTTTGTAAATTTGATTTTGTCTAGTTGAGTTTGTTAATTTTTTCAGTTGTTGTTTTATTTAACAAAACTAACATTGGATATATTTAGATATGTGGGTTTTCTATTTTATTTATTTTTTAAATATCTATGCTTTCGATTGGAATGATAACATGTTGGTTTTTCATCATGTTGAAGATGATGAAAAAGCTGAGAAGATGGAAGAGGATGAAGCTGAGATGATGGAAGAAGATGGGGATGAATATGGGAGATGGGATGCAAGTAGAAGAGGATGAAGCTGAGAAGATGGAAGAGGATGAAGATGAGGATGAAGCTGAGATGATGGAAGAAGATGAGGATGAATATGGGAGATGGGATGCAATTAGAAGAGGATGAAGATGAGGATGAAGCTGAGAAGATGGAAGAGGATGAAGATGAGGATGAAGCTGAGATGATGGAAGAAGATGAGGATTAATATGGGAGATGGGATGCAATGGGAGATGGGATGCAAGTAGATGAGGATGAAGATGAGAAGATGGAAGAGGATGAAGATGAGGATGAAGCTGAGATGATGGAAGAAGATGAGGATGAATATGGGAGATGGGATGCAATGGGAGATGATGACCCAACCAGCCTGTATTGTTTGGCAACACTCCTACGTCGGTCGGTGTTTTGTGGCCGCTGTTAATGACTTGGGTGCTGACAGTAAGTTATTCACTCTTTCTCTACAATGCAAAGTAGTTGTTATCTTAATTGTTATTAATTGCTACAATTGGTCAATCAATTGATGCTTCTGCTTTATTTTAGCAATACTTTTATTATATATTTTTGTAGAAATAGCAATCAAATCCTAATAATATTACAATGTGAAAACTAGTTCCATCACCTCTCTTTGCAAACTTTATTTCCACAAGTGTCTTCACATCCACTGCCCAGAATCCAACCATAATTCTTCAAACATCTGTCTCAGCCCCACTTGGATATATAATTTCTGTCATAATATTGGAATCTGCACCAAAATAAAAAATGGCTTCTCCGTTGTTAATACCAGTGTGCATTTCCAAATAACAAACAAATCCACTGCCCATGTATTCCTCTATTTCAGTAATCCTTTCCTTGGAGTAAGCTAATATACTTATTTTATCTCATTGATTGCTTGTCTTGGAGGATTACGTAAAGATTTTTTGTTCTTTCTGTTATAGTTGATTATATAGTGTAGAAGTTGGGAGCGGTAGATGGATCAAGGATGGAAATTTCAGATAAGGTTTTGGTGATGCCTGTTTGCTACTGTCACAATTTTAATTAATGACAAATGATTGACTTATATGAAATTTTGGCTCGTGGACAGGCCCTATCTCGTGGGATTATATAAGTTTTTGGCTCATGCAGGCTTTTTTATTTGTAGGATTTTTTGCCTTAACTCGTGCGAGCTAGGGCCTAACAGGAAGAGATAGCCTGTTTTGATGACTCTACTTTATATGTAAATTTAGGGGTGACAATATGGGTTGAGCACGACGGCAGTGGCGGAGCCAGCATGACATGTTAGCAAGTGCCAAAAAATTCAGCTAGTGCCCAAATAGCTACGACCAAAACGTGGCTATTTTTCAAAAAATTTGAACAGAATTTGCTACTTTTCAAATGTATCTAAATGAACGTGGCTAAATAAGCCAGTGCCAAGGCAACTGTAGGCCACAACGTGGCTTCGCCACTGCCCGGCGGGTCAACCCGCCAAAACGGGACGAGTTGGGTTGAGATTTTCAACCCACCAACCCACTTCAACACGCCCCGCCTAGAAGTGGGTCAAAACGGGTTGACCTGTCGGGTTATATATATATATATTTTACAGTTAAGTAGTATTTCATTTGTCATTAAATTTTTGTGATCTCTAATTTTTTTTTTACATTAGTACTTCTTAGAAAAAATAAAGAATAACAATTTTATTTATAACAAATGTTATCTTTATATGGAGACGAATGAGTTCCTAAAGAATGTTTTGACAAATATTAGTATACATTTAAGATTGAGATTGAGAAAAATTAAAAGTGTGAAATAAAATAAAATAATATTAGAAAAATTAATAAAATATAATTTATTTTTAAATTTTAATTATTTATTTTTTTGATTGACGGGTTGGTGGGTTGACCCGCCAACCCACCATAAAACGGGGTGAGTTCATTTTTCCCACCCATATTTAATGGCGGGTTAACCCGCCCTATCCCGTTTTTGGCGGGTTGGTGGCGGGGCGGGGCGGGCCAACCAACGTTAAAAGCATGTTTATAGTACTCACATTTAATCAACAACGAAAAACCATTGTTAAAAGTAAGGGGGTGTAAATAGGCTGGATAGAGATAGGCTTTAGCTTAAATAGGTCAGACACATGTAAAATACTTTAGGCATGGCCAGATTCGTTAGCTTGTGCACGCCCAAATTATAAATTTAGCATGACGTATATTTAAAAAACAAAAGTCTTGACATAGACTTCTTAGCCTGTTTAAGCCTACAAGACGTTCAATAATTAAAGAAAATAATTAAAATAATATAATTTTATTATTCAAAACCATTAAAATAATAATTTATTTATTTAATTTAAAATAAATAATATAAAATAGGTCGGCCTATAAGTTTATAGGCCCTCTATGTAAAAGAAAGTCAATGAGATACTTTCTAAATAATTTTTTTAAGATCCGAAACTGTTCTATAATTTAATTCTTTCATTGAGTAGTTAATAATAATAATTTATTCCCCCCTCCTCTCCTTCTACGGTAGTATAGGATATAGAATCAGATATATTAATTAGCATTTTAATTAACATTTATTTATTTAGAATTAAGAAATCCCTCCCTCCTCGATGTATGTAAGTGACAAAACAAAGATGGATTGGATATTTGGATTGGATTGGGCCCAAAAAAAAACAAAACAAAGATGATGCTGCTGAAAATAACACCCGACCCAAGTCCATTCATTGCATTGCTTTTACTCAGTGTAGTGTAGTGTAGTGTCTGATTGTCAAGTCAAGTGTGGCCCTCTCCAATGCAAATTAATGTAATGTACTTTGGACACTTGACCACGCGCGCGCTTTTTAGCAGGTAATCTATAATAATTTGATTTCAGCGCAAATATTATAATTTAAAGTTTTATTATAATTAATTAAAGATGGATTGGATTGGGCCAAAACAAAACTGATCAAAATAACCAACCATTGCTCTTAGTCTCTCTCACCTCTCAATGCATAATTCGAAACATGCAGATGCAGTCTCATCTCAGACCACAAATTTACAATTTACAATTTTCAAAGATTTTTCATCTAAAATTGGGCGGGATTTAATTTAATAACACTCACTCATTCCTCTCTTTCTTCTCTCTCTCTCTCTCTCTCTCTCTTCTCCACCAAAGAAAAACCCTAAGCCTAGCCCCCTTCTCTTCTCTTCTTTTCTTTTCAATCAAGCTCAGCTCAACTCACAATAACAATACTGTTGAAGATCTTGTTCAACAAGATAAGCTACCAACTACAAGCAGCTCCTCAACTCACAGGAAAGGAACTTTCTTTCGCCTCTGCTTTTATTTCATTTCGTTGGTTCTACCATTCATTTTAAGTGTGTTATTGCGTTTTTTTGTTTTTTCTTTTTGTTTCAGCGACCATAAAACATGTATTTTTATTTGTATTTGTAGCTCAGCTTAAAAAAGACACTGAACAGAGGCATTTCTCCTCTTGATGGCACCCGACTCTGAGCCTCTTGAGTTGAGATTCTTCTCAAAAATCTTCCTTTACTTGCTGCTGAGGATAAGGTAACTTCTGATACCATACCATACCATACCTTTATTTTTTCTTAAATCCTCATTATTAATACTGTACGTCAGGTATTTGTTTGTGCTCTATAGTCTATGGTTTATTGATTGTATCTATATTGTTACTTTTGTTTGTAGTGATAAGTTTTTTATAACTGAATGAATCTTAGAAGCTCAGTTTCAGTTCACTCAGTATTATTACTTTGCCTCTGCTTTTAAAAAGTATATAAGAGGAGCTTAATAGTTGTTTAAGTTTATTGTGTGATTAATTTAAAGAGAAGAAAATAAATAAAAAAATGGATTTGAAAAATTTCTTAATAAGATTGAAGTTTAATTGCGCTATTTGTGTTACTTTATTTAGGGAATAGGAGAGATGCTAGACTACTGTTCTGTTGATCGAAGATCAGAGTCAGATCCTCAGAGCACCTAATGTTGTGATTTGACAAGAGAGCTTTATTGGTTATTAATTGCGCACTTCTTCTTTTTTTTGCTTCCTTGCTTCTCTCCTGAGCTCCTATCTTTCTCTCTCTCTCTCTCTCTACGTGTCTCTCTCTTTCACTTTCTCAAAATCTTGGCTTCTTAGGGAATTTTGAAGCTTTTTTAGTTTCCAAAATATGATAGTGTTATTATATTAAAACTATCTAGCTGTGCTGTGTAGCACTGTATCATTCATTCACCTATTCTGTAGTCTATAATCCTTATATCTTTTCCCCCAAAGAGAGTCCTTGCTACTGATATCGATGTATTCTCTTGTTTACTCGTACATATATGTTTTCATTGTTTAATTTTAATTTTCACTGGCATCTAGCTTAAACGTAAAAAATGTAATTTAATTGGGCGGGATTTAATTTAATTACACTCTCTCTTTCCTCTCTTTCTTCTCCCTCTCTTTCTTCTCCACCAAAGAAAACCCCTAAGCCCCCTCTTCTCTTCTCTTCTCACCCTTCAATCAAATCACAAAAATGGTTGGTTACCTTTTCTTTTCGTTATCTTCTCTTCCTTCTAAACAAACGATTCATTGAATCTGACTTGAATGAATGTTCTTCTTCAAGTTTTCTTTATTTCTTTCAATCAAATCACAAAAATGGTGGTTACCTTTGGCCGATGCTCAGCTCAACTCACAAAAACAATACTGTTGAAGATCTTGTTCAACAAGATAAGCTACCAACTACGAGCAGCAGCTCAACTCACAGGAAAGGAACTTTCTTTCGCCTCTGCTTTCATTTCATTTCATTGGTTCTTCCATTTATTTTAAGTGTGTTATTGCGTTTTTTTTCTTTCTTTTTTTTTGTTTCAGCGACCATAAAACATGTATTTCTTTTTGTATTTGTAGCTCAGCTCAAAAAAGACACTGAACAAAGGCATTTCTGAGCTAGTCCTCTTGATGGCCCCCGACACTGAGCCTCTTGAGTTGAGATTCTTCTCAATAATCTTCCTTTACTTGCTGCTGAATGCTGAGGATAAGGTAACTTCCCCTCCATACCATGTCATACCTTTATTTTTTCTTAAATCCTCATTATTAATACTGTACGTGTCATGTATGTATATTTGTTTGTGCTCTATGATGGTTCATTCATTGTATCTGTCTGTATTATTACTTTTGTTTGTAGTGTTAAGTTTCTTATATATAACTGAATGAATCTTAGAAGCTCTGTTTCGGTTCACTCAGTATTATTACTTTTTGCCTCTGCTTTTAAAAACATGCATGTATATAAGAGGAGGTTAATTAATAGTTGTTTAAGTTTAGTGTGTGATTAATTTAAAGAGAAGAAAATAAATAAATAAATAAATTTGAAAAATTTCTTAATAAGATTGAAGTTTAATTGCGCTGTTTGTGTTACTTTATTTGGGGAATAGGAGAGATGCTAGACTACTGTTCTGTTGATCAGAGATCAGAGTCAGAGTCAGATCCTCAGAGCACCTAATTTGTGATTTGACAAGAGAGCTTTATTTGGTTCCTTGCATCTCTCCTGAGCTTTTCCACTTCCTACCTTTCTATACGTGTCTCTCTCTTTCACCTTTCTCAAAAACTTGGCTTCTTATGGAATTTTGAATCTTTTTTCTTTCCAAAAATGATAGTGTGATATTATCAAATTCTTAATAAAGATTGAAGATGAAGAATATTATTATTATTTTTTTTAAATTCTAAACATATTAAATAGTATATCATTTTTTTTTAATTTTAAACAATTGTAGTTAAAATCCCTGCTGCTATAACTCCATTGATTATTATATTAAAACTATCTAGCTGTGCTGTGTAGCCCTGTATCATTCATTCACCTATTCTGTAGTTTATAATCTCTGGTGTCATGCATAGTCTTTCGCTTTTTCCCTACAGAGAGAGTCCCTTGCTCCTGATATCGATGTATTCTCTTGTTTATAAGGATGGTAGTATGAGATTAAAGTTTATTTGGGGAATAGGAGAGAGATACTACTGTTGTGTTGATCAGAGATAAGAGCCATTAATTGCTTTTGTCAGTCCTCATTTCACCTAATGTGCACCCAACATTATATTACAGATCAGAACCACTCTCTTCTATGCATGTGCACCCAACAAACAACTAGTGTTTTTTTACATGATAATGACGAGGCGTTTCAAAATAGTGTTTATGTTATTGTTTTCTCGAAACATTTCCAGAGAAAATAGTAAACTGAAATGTTTTAAGGAGGTAATAATGGAGCGGAGCATAACCAAATATACCAAGGTCCTGCCAGTGTTCTGTGGTGTAGATCCCTCAGAAGTATTTCATCAAACAACTGAAGTAGTCACCTCTCTGGTAAGTAAGTACCTCTTCTTCATTCTGTATTATGTTGTGATTGTGGGGACACAACCAATAGAACTCTAAGATTGTCTTCTCTCAATCTTCTTTGCATTTCTGTTTTTTTTTTTGGGGCGGGGGGTAAATAATGTTCATTGCATTTTAATCCTCGTTTAAGCGTCTGTTGAATTTTTTCTAAATGGTGGTATCAATAACCAAAGTTTCTTTAAAGTCATCTAGATTAAGTCCATCCACACATATATTTTTTAATATGTATATACATTAGCTAATATAAATTAGTAAATATAATAAATTTTAAGAGTAGCTAAATTAGAACTTCAGAGGGACGGAAATAACTTACGAGTTAAGAGTTAAGAGAATACAACGGTCATCATAGTTTTGCCGCCAAAAAATATAAATTAAAAATTTTCTTTCTCTCTTTTCACTCTTCTTAAGGTTTTCTTAGGGTTTCTTTCTCTGTTTTCTTAAGGTTTTCTTAGGGTTTCTTTCTCTGTTTTCACTCCTTCTTAAAGTTTTCTTGGTTTCTTTGGGTTTCCTAGTTTCTTTCTCTTGTTCTTGCTTGTTTCTTTCTCTTGTTCTTGGATTGTTTTATCAAGACAATGGAATTGGTGAATATGGGAGATGGGATGCAAGTAGATGATGACCCAACCAGCCTGTATTGTTTGGCAACACTCCTACAAAGGTGTCAATACCTAGGTATGTTACTTCTGCTTTCTTTTCTTTTTTCTTTCTTTTTTTTTTGATTTCGTTTTTCTTTTCTTTTTTCTTTTCTTGAAAATACAGTATGTTTCTTTTTTTTTCTTGAAAATAGAAGATTGAGGGTGTGGCTTGTCAACAGTTGCTTGTCAATACCATACGAAATATATATGTTTCTTTCTTTCTTTTTCTTTATTATTCTGGCAATATTGAGGGTGTGGCTTTTCCATTATGTTCTTGCTTTTCTTTTCTTTTTGATTTCGTT
>NW_026899976.1:0-12870 GCF_033153095.1 Gastrolobium bilobum | reverse complement strand
GAAATTGCATTGGCAAGTGCATCAATCCACACACAAACATCATGATATTCTGAATTGCAACTTTCAGATGATGAAGAAAGGCTTGAAAGCTCATTAAGGAACCCATCATCCATCCTGTTTCTTCCTAACCTAGGTTCAGGTGCAGCAACAAAGTTGTAACCACATAGAAGAACACATAATAAAAACTAACAAAAGTATGTGAGAATTAACAGATTCCCACCACTGTTATCCCAACCAAAACAAGGCAATCCTTCTAATTATTAAGAATTCATGTGAAAGGCAAAGATACTTTTCAACAAAACTTGGAAATTTCTAATTTTAATTATTTCAAGATTAAAAAACAAAAAATCAGACCAAATACAACTAGTCTTTGGTGTATTCATCATTGAGGAAGAGAGATAAAGCACGCTACAAAACATTAATAATCTACCATAAACTTACTAAGTACTTCATCAGCTGTTATCCTTGCTGAAATATCCCTTGTCAGCATTCTCCCAACAAGATCTCGTGCAGGTTTAGATATTGATTCCCACATCCCGGTTTGGAACTCTAGCTTGGAATTCTTAATAGCCTCAAAAACTGCTTCTTGTGAATCCCCTTTGAATGGAAGAACACCAACCAACAGAGCATGCAGGAGCACTCCAGCACTCCATATATCCGCCTTTTCTGAGTATCTACCCAACAACACTTCTGGTGCAACATATGCAGGGCTCCCAGCCAAACCCGTCAAGTTCTGACCTGCAATGCAAATTTCTAGACAATGAGGCTATGCATAAATTACTCATGTATGCATGTATGTATCTTTTACTTATGTGTGTGTATTTATATATATGTCAATTGAATTACTGATATTTTTAAATGCTTAAAAATTAAACAAAGTGACCTTAGAGTATGAATGGTTAGCTTCAAACTATTATAAGCATTTTCTCTAGGACCTCTTATTCTTAGACCGCTAGCAAATTTAATTGAATACTGAACATAGTAAACTTAAGGGAGATGACCATTTGAACTCTCCAATTTTTACTCCTATGTACAGGGTAACATTAGTAAAGTACAATTCAGTTGAAAGCTCATCATGATGAACTTCTTCAAACTTGCCTAGACATTTTTTATTAACAGAATGACTAGGATGGAATTTTACACAAGGAAGGTTGTGTAAGGATTCTATTCATAGAAGTTAGCACATATATATACCATAGGATAACAAAAAAAGAAGATCATCCAAACAGGTTTAACATATTACCCTTAGAAATTCTCATGGCCAGGCCAAAATCAGCAAGCTTTATTTCCCCCGAAGCAGTAAGCAGAATATTCTCAGGCTTGATATCTCTGTGCACAACTCCCATATCATGACAATACTTGATGACCAACATCACTTCCTTAAGTATATTAGCAGCCCGCTGTTCAGAACAAGGGCCCTCCCTAAACATCTGGTCGACAAGTCTTCCCCCAGAGCACAATTCCATCACCAGATGAGAGCAATCAGCTTCCTCATACACTGCCAGCAGAGTCACAACCCCAGGATGCCCAGACAAGTGCTGCATTATCTCCACCTCCCTGTAAACAGTCTCATCCCCCTTCTTCAGAGTCTTACACGCATACTCCGCGCCGCCAACAAGAGACCTACACAACGAAACAGATCCATACTTTCCTTGCCCGATCCTCACCCCAGTAACATAATCATCTTCAATCTTGTTCTTCCTCCCCATCTGGGTAGCCACGTCAATGCAACCTATCTTCCTCTTTAGGCCTCTTCCCACGGTCATCAGAGACAATGTCCCACAAGGAGGAGCAGTGGCAAAACCCGCCACCCTACTCTTGTAGGAACCAGCTGAGTCTATCTTAGTATTTTCTCTACACCTCTTCTTCAACCTCGAACAATCTTCCATCGAATAATGGGTCTCAAAATTGGACGACGGAGACCCATGATTGGATCTCAAAATGTCAGTCAATTTCGAGGACTCGTCACACTCACTTCCTTTCCTTTTCATCCTCATAGCATCTATCAGTAAAGTACCAACGCAACACCAATCTTTGTGTTGATCACGTACCCAGTGTGCAAAATCCGATTTTTGCCGCAAGACACAATTCTGCAGTCAAAATAGAGAAAGATCAGTCAACGAATTCTAGTCAGATTGATCATGAATGAACGCAAAACCACAAGGAAAGCATCCAAACACAAATATTAAACTTCAAGAAAGTAAATCGAACCCCGAAGCTTTCTCGCAACGTAATGGCGCCAAAAAGCGCCATCACATCACGAGACCCCTGCAAGACAAGAAAAGAAGATGCCAGAACATAGAAAGAAAAAGAAACAAACCTTCGCAATCCCAACCAATGATCCTGTAATGCGTTGCGGAGAGTATAAGCAATGAGAAAAAAGTCACAAATTGGGAAACTATTACGACGTAGTTTCTCAATCAGGGACTGAAACCCTAAAAATCTGCAATCAAAGTTTTAGGGGAATGCGCGAACGACAAGCATAGAAAAAAGAAAGAAAGAAGACGGGTACTCTCTGAGAGTCACACTCTTTTTGCTTAGCTAATGTTGTTTCCTTTAATATAATATAGGATGTTCCAGTTTATGTTCTCCTGCGTGCGTCACTATTTCAAGGGGTGTATTTGATTACGATTTTAAAAAATTTCCTCAATCAGTGGAATAAAAAAATCAACAGGGTCAAATTAGGTAAGAAAAATAATGAACTAGTAAGAAAAAAAATGAATATCGTCAAATTATATAAGAAAAAGCATTGAACGTGTATAAAGTAGGAACTGTTTTAAAAAACTAATGAATAACTTTAATTTGGATTTTGAAATGGTAACGCAAATATTGAATTCTGGAAATTATTGGTATTTATTCCCTTCTTTATATTGTTCAATACCAGATTAATTACCATTTAATAGTCATCATATTAACGAAATTGGACTTTTTTCCTTACACACGTTTCTCATTTTCATCATATTAATTACCATTCAATAGTCAACAAATTTCACATAAATGTTTGACTTTTTTGCAATTTATGCTTTTTTTAAAATAGAAATCGCAACTAACGTATAGTGAAAAATATTTTTTTCCTTAAAAATGCAGTTTTTGAAAGAAAAAAAAATTCAAACAAGTCCTTAATTTTCACCTCTGCTATTTTTTAAATTGTTGAAAAGTTAAAAAAAAAAAAAGATAAAAAGCTTTTTTTGTAATATTGCTCTTAACTTTGATCCAATCCGATACGCCAATCCCATGGGAATAACAAATTGGATTTTTTCCTTACACACATTTCTCATTTTCATCATATTAATTACCGTTCAATATTGTCATCATATTAACATTGAACATGCATAAAGTAGGAGTTGTTATAAAATACTAATAAATAACTTTAACTTGGATTTTGAAATGGTAATTCAAATTTGAATTCTGAAAATCATTGGTATTTATTCTCCCTTTATGATTGGTCAATACCAGGTTAATTACCATTCAATATTGTCATCATATTAACGAAACTGGACTTTTTTCCTTACATAATTTTCTGATATTCTTCTTGACTTTCTCCCTAATTTGTTCCCTAATTTCTATTTAATTTCTATCTTAGGAATTTCCTTCATCCAATACCTCACTTTGTTTTTCTTGAATTTCCTTTAATTGATTTATCTTAATTCATATCAGGAATTTTTTAAAAATAAAATAATATATACTTGATAATGGGTGTTTCCATTCCTTCACAATAATAATAAAAGTGCTCTGTTTCACTTCTACGAGAATAAGTG
Source organism: Gastrolobium bilobum (assembly GCF_033153095.1). Taxonomy (NCBI): domain Eukaryota; kingdom Viridiplantae; phylum Streptophyta; class Magnoliopsida; order Fabales; family Fabaceae; genus Gastrolobium; species Gastrolobium bilobum. The sequence continues at coordinate 9,112 of NW_026899976.1, read as the reverse complement.
TTTATTTGGATGAGTTTTCAAAAAAAAATTATACCTTACTTATTTTAGAAGTGCTTTTTATAAAAGTTAAAGTTATTTAGATTTTTAAAAAATATTTAGTTTTTGAAAAAATATTTGACTTATGTTATTTTTAGAAGTTAAAATTTTCAGTTTAAAAAAATAAATAGATTTTTGACTTTTTTTATGACTTTTGCTTTTTTTAAAAGCAGGAGAGAGAAAAATTCATCCAAACGGCCCTAATAAATTTTTAATGACATGGAAGAAAATGAGAGAAAAGATTAAGAAAGAGATGACGCTAATTTTTTTAATTTTTGATTTCTATTATTTTAGTTGCTTTATTTTTCTTCTCTTGAGTCAATTGAGAAAAGATTTGAAACTTTAAAAACTTTTTTCCATTTTCTCCTCTCAATCCAAAGATGAGGTTAAGGCATGACAACTATGGGATAGGATATTGTGACACCCAAGTTATGTTACACCCATGTGACACCCAGTCAATCTCACCGTTAGATCGCTTATGTTGATCCAACGGTTATATTTATTTCCATCTTTGTATGGTCATGATTTCCTAAATTTAAAGTGAAAGCATTAAATATGGGAAATCATAACCATACAAAGGTAGAAATAAATATAAAATATTAAATTTGGGAAATCATGATCATACAAAAATGGAAATAAATATAACCGTTGGATCAACATAAGCGATCTAACGGTGAGATTGACTGGGTGTCACATGGGTGTAACATAACTTGGGTGTCACAATATCCTATCCCGACAACTATATATTAGCATATGATATTAAAAAATAAAATGGTCAAGGGAATGAGAAAAAAAAATGTGAATTGTGAAGACGATTGAAAAATAATAGTTAAAAATGTGAATTGTCGTAAAAAAACTATATAATAAAATATTATAAATTTTTATATAATTTTTTAAATATAAAATTTGGTATTTCGGTTAAAATCTATTGTCATTTGCAATTTTATACAGTTGATGAAATCTATAAACAAAAGTAAAGAAATAGATTTTTATTGTGTTATCAAACGTAATTTTGATTATCGGAATAAAAAAAATGTGTTATCAAACGTAATTCTGATTCTCGGAATAAAAAGAAAATATGTTAACAAACGTAATTCTGATTCTCAGAATTGTTCCAAGGCACAGAAATAGAAAAGAATCATTCCTTTTCAGAAACAGTGTCAGGAATCAGAATGATTGTCATGCGCAGCCTAATTGTCGTTGATTATATATCAGAGCAAACATATAAAAATGCACTAACTTTTTCGACAAACATTTCAAACATAAAATTTCACTTTCCTCCCACAACATAATAAGTAATGAACCAAACATTATTCTAATTGATCTCAGAATATGTTTTTAAATGAATAATATAAATCATCATATATTATATTATTAAAAAATAAAAGGTATGTGTAATTATGATAAATGTTTGACATGTCAAATTTTTTGCCCCAATTAAAGTTAAATTCTGGCTCCGCCATTGTGTGGAGCCATTCTTTTGGACGTTAGACGGTTTTTTTTTTTGTTTTCTTGCCCATCAGTGGCGGAACCACATTATGCTTAGGTAGGGTCGGAGCCCTAGCTACATTTCAGTAAATTTTATTTATTATATATAATTATATAAGTAACTGTAATTTTTTCTTTTTTTATAATAGAAATCTAAAATAACTTATAGTGAAAAATATATCTTTTAACTTATAAAATGCAATTTTTGAAAAAAAAAATTCATTCAAACGGGTCGTTAATCTTCACCTCTGCTAGGTGGAGGCGGCGGCGGCGGCGGTGGTGGCGGTGGTAACTGGCCTACAGCAGGACCAGCCCTCATCTCCTCCAACATGACTCTCATCATCATCATGTTCGCCTCGAGGACATCCTCAGTGGTCCTCCGGTTCGCTTCACGAACCTCTTCTGCGGCTATCCGGTTCGCCTTGCGAACAGCATCCATCATTTCCGCGTTGACCAATCTAGTGGCCTCCTGATCGGCTAACCTATCCGCCTGCATCTCAGCCAATGCAGTCAGGATAGGATCGGGTTGATCCTCAGAAGTCTCTTGTGTTCTCCCGGACCTTACCATGACTCTACACAAGTTACACAAATTATGAGTTGATCAGGCCCATGCAATGTGATTACATATGCATTATCTTAATAAAATTCGACGGAGTAAACACACAAGACAGACACAGCAAAACATCCTAGCTATTGCAATACATACAGGCTTTCCCCTCGACCCATTGCTCTGATACCATAAATGTAACACCCCGTATATATCCGGTAATGTTATCATACTATCGTATTAAGCTGCGCTTAATTAAAAATTGTGGAATATCTTTTTCTTTTCAATTATGAAGTCATTATCGTTACCAACTTGCTTATTAATCAATTAATAAAACATCGCATGTATGCAATTGCAATAAAACAGCTAACTGAAACACCTCATTAATTAAAATAACATAATATATGTCTCTAGTCACGAAACTACAACACGTAAACCGAACCAACTAGCAGTTTATACAACTCGACTCAAAAGTACTAACAATATAATGGCATGGACAACTCCCATGCTCACCCAAATAAGGCAACAAAGCCCAACATAAGTCTCAACTCAAAACATAAAGAGAAGAAAACATAAACTGCATCCCATCCAGTTATGACACCAATACAACATAAATATCATAATCAGCTAAGCTCTGGCCTCCTGCCGCCAGAGGCATCAGTCACCATACTACCTAAACCTGAAATAAGAATTCCCCAAACGTGGGGTGAGATCTCTAAACAAGAAATCTCAGTAAGACAAGGGGTCCTCAAGGATCTTCCACCCGAAGCTCACTTACATGTGCAATATAAGTTGAAAAGCAGTTCATCAATATCATTTCTAAAATAGTGCAAGCAGCAGATAATCATGTCATGTGTGTCAATTCTATTATACTGGCCAGAGAAATGCAGGATTTATATACGTCTAATACCCACAAATAGTGCAAGATGCTACTTGCATCCACCCCGGATCACCGTCTTGTATGACGCTACATACTCAGGCTTACCGTCAAGATGGAACAACACATGCATATTAAAAGCCATTATCACATAAAGCTCAACAACATTTCATATATCAAAAACATGTAACACAACATGCATATAACCATACCCCCATGGGACATGGTGGAACCACAACATGGCTAAAACGAGGACACGAAAGCTTACCTTGCAAGCTAACACCCAAAGCCAAGAGTCCACAGCTCAAAGTCCAAACACAGCAGATTCACAATCTGTTATGGACCAATAATATATCAATAAACATGCACCGCAAGCATACAATATTAAGACACGCCTTTCCATTACGTTTTACGTCTTAAGGCTTCTCACAAGACATAAGCCCTTAATCATATGAATCTGACTTATATCAATTAATTACAGAAGTTCAACTTCCTCAAACTAGGGTCCACAAACCCATAGATCAGTTCTGGATGAACAGTACGTTACTGTTCCTCGCAAACCCAGAATATCTGGATATTCCTCGGGGACATATCCGGATATGCAATATCCGGATATCTCACAGGCAATATCCGGAGATCCAATATCCGGATATCACTCTGGCAATATCCGGATATCTAGATTCCCATATCCGGATATCAATATCTGGATATTCCACGGGCAAATATCTGGATATTTCGCGACAGAATGCAGTTTCTGCATTTCGCGAAGATATCCTTCCAAGGTTCCATTTTTAACACTTCCAGAAGCTTAAACATGCATCTTAAGGTTCATTGAGGTTCATATGACAGTTGGTTACTTGTTTAATTCATTAATCATGCCAAGACTTCATCTTTAAGCAAGAAAACTCAAGACCAAGGTTGGTACAACTTACCAAAGGTTCAAAACAGAGAAGCAAAGGCTCTTGGAGCTCAACACACTGCCTCTCCAAGTCTGACTTGAAGGGTACACGAAAATGCTACCAAAGCTTGGCCCTTTCAACACAAAGGGAGCTCCTTGGAGCTTCACAAGCCAAGAACAAGACTCTCACCACCTCCACTCAAGAGGACATCCCCTCCAACTCTCACAAACAGCAACCCCAACTCAGAAGAAGGTCAACAACACAGCCCTAAAGCTACTCTCACTCACACCAAGTGTTTAGGAGAAGGATTTGTGAAGGAAGTTGCCTCAAAGATCAAGAAATGGAAGAGGAAAAATAATGGAACAGTACTCAACAGCTGGCCAGCCCCAAACTCACGTAGAGAATGTGTTATGGCCTAAGTTTTGTGCTAACAAGCCTATATATAGCCACTTAACATTTAAACACACAGTATTAACTTTAATTGCTACGCTTAGCCTTTTAATCCCAAACTTTGGATTCTTAACCTACTCAATTTTACAAGAATTAACATATTTTTCTTATAATTTTCGGAGCACCTTCCTGGTACGCGCTTTTCATAGCCAGTACCAGTTTCTGACACCAATTCTCATTATCTTGACTTGAAACTCGGTTTACAAGTCCTACATATTATTTTAGTAATTATCATGTACTTATTATAATTTTCCGGGATACTTTTTCGGTACGCATTTATACCGACTAGCAGAACCGGTATCTGCACTTTTCTTCCGAAAAGCGACTTTCAGCATTCTTACTCACTTACTATAATTATTAGAGCCTCAACATAATTATTAGGGTCAATTATAGAATTATTTTCTAATTTCATATAATTAATTAATTAACTTCATTAATTAACTCCCAAATGGCAACGGTATGAGGTAATCATATATCATATTCTCGCTTTTTCATTTGATTGGCATAATTTGTTTGATTGGCATAATTCTATTTTATATGGCCACTTGGTAATAACCCCATGATTCAATAGTTAGGCAATTTGAAATCTCTTCGATGTTTATTTTTAGTTTTACACACCTTTTTTTTGGAGATCTACATCCATTATGTGGCATAGGGGTTACATCTCGTATAAAATTTAAGACTATACCACTTCTACGAATAGCTCTTAATGTCGCATCTCTTCTGAGACCGGGACCTTTTATCATGACTTCTGCTCATTGCATGTCTTGATCCGCTACCATTCTAATAGCATTTCCTGCTGCGATTTGAGCTGCAAATGGTGTTCCCCTCTGTGTACCTTTGAATCCACAAGTACCGGCACTATTTTTTCTTTAATCTAAATTTATTTTATTTGTGCATCTGGTTTTTAAAAATAAAAGTCCTCTTTTTGTGGAAATATTATCCTTGTCTTTGTTTATGTCTCGGATTTGAACAAGTTACTATAACGTGTCCCCGCCTGCGGATCAATCGACATTTTTCACAAATTTTATGAGCAAAGGCCCTTATTATCATATTTATCATTCCTTTACTTAATCGCAAATCTATTTAATGAAAGAAAATAATGTTTATTTATTACATTTTCCATTTTGAATTTCAAATTGTACCCCCTCCTTAAAAAAAACGAATAGAAGGTTCTCGTATAATTCGTATATCAGAAAAATTACCATATATAACATAAAATTTCTTCGCTGATTCTTTCTAATCGAGTCTCTCGATCTGTCATTATACCCCTAGAAGTAGAAAGAATTACAATCCTCATCCCTCCTAAAATTCTAAGAATTCGTTGATAATCCAAATAGATTCGTAGACTGGGTGTACTGATTCGTTTTAAATTTAAAATAGTTTTATATGACCCTTTCCTATTTCTTCTATATCGTAAAGTTAAAACTAAAAAATATTTGTTGCTTTCCCTATGTTTTCTGACGTTTTCAACAAAACCCTCCCGTAAAAGTATTTTCACAGTGTTTTCGGTAATGTTAGTAAATGGTATTTGAATCGTTCCTTTTTTATTCATGTCAGCATTTCGTACAGAGGTTATTATGTCAGCAATGATATCCTTACCCATGATAAACGAAAATTATGGTTGCCCTTGACTTTCCATATCATCAACATGCTCTTTTCTCTATGTTTTTTCTTATTCCATTTTTTATTGGGTTTTTATGAAATATTAAATAATATTAATATAGATATATCTATCTATCATAGTCTCATTTTTTTATAATACTTCGGGTGCCAGTGAAACTATTTTAGTGAAATTTAACTATTTCAATTCACGGGCGATTGCACAAAAAATTCGTGTTCCTTTAGGATTTCCCTCTTGGTCAATAACAACCGAAACATTATCATCATAGTGTATTATTATACCGTTACTACGTTTGAGTTCTTTACAAGTACGTACAATTACAGCTGCGATCACTTCTGATCTTTCTAAGGACGTATTTGGTACTGCTTCCTTTACTACAGCAACAACAATATCACCAAAAGAAGCATATCGTTTATTATTAGCTCCTATAATTCGAAGACACATCAATTCTCGGGCTCCACTATTATCCGTTACATTCAAACGGGTTTGAGGTTGAATCATATTATTTTTGGGTTTGTTCTTTCCAGTTCAAAGGTTGAAGTGACAAAAATGATAGAACCCGGTACACCGAAGTGAAAAAGAACAAATTTGGAATCTAGGTTGGTTCTGCTTATGCTGTATTTAGTGTTAAAAAGATATAAAATTATTAATATAAATCACCTAGTGCCTTAAAGTTTTGGGTTAAAAAGATTTTTTACCATTAATGTTGCATTATGTAGGTTAGGTTCTGTGTTAACAGTATTGAGCTTGGAAAATTTCACACGGCAAAATAATGTATCGATTATGTATAAATTATAATCTATATATATTTGTTAGTTGTGGTTATGATGACTGAAGTTACTGTTTAGACCATATAATTACTTCTTCATGAATCGTGATATTTTTTAATTAAAGTGGCATGGACAAACCCCATGCCACTTTAACTGATAGTTTATACAACTCAGATAACTTAAACATAACAGAAATCAAAGTGGCATGGACAAACCTCATGCTCACCCAAATAAGACAACAAGCCCAACAGAAGTCTCAACAACAGCAACATACTAAAAGTAAGCTAAAAACATAACATCAGCAGATATATCCAGCATCCAAACATGACAGCATATAAACAGCAATAATCATCAACTGAGCTCCGACCTCCCTCTGCCAGAGGCATCAGCCCCCAAGTTACCTGAACCTGAAATAAGCGTCCCCAAACGTGGGGTGAGATCTCTAAACAAGAAATCTCAGTAAGACAAGGGGTCCTCAAGGATCTTCCACCCCAAGCTCACTTACACGTGCAATATCAGTTCAAAAGCATTTAACAGTATAAGTTCCAAAACTCAATGCAGTGCAACAGATATTCATGCCATGTGTGTTATAACTATTCTACTGGCCAGAGAAATGCAGGAATACGTCTATTACCTACAGTTAGTACAAGAAACATCGCTTGCACCTCACCCACAGCCTCACCCTCTTATATGTACCACATACTCAGGCTTACCGTATAGGTGGAACACCACATGCATATCATAAAGGCACTCGCATATGACAGCTCAACAGCATTTCAACAAATCAATATATCATGAAAACAACATCATGCATATAACCATACCCCCATGGGACATGGTGAAACCAACAATGACTAAACCGAGGACACGAAAGCTTACCTTGCAAGCTAACAATCTAAGCCAAGAGTCCAACCAATCTCAAAGCCCAAACACAGCAGAATCACAATCTGTTTTGGACCAACAATCATATCAAAATCATACTCAACAAGTATAAGACGCAAGGACAACGTCTTTCCTTTACATTTCATGTCTTAAGGCTTCTCACAAAGCCACAAGCCCTTAATCACTTAGATTCTGACTTAACTAATCAATACAGAAGCTCAACTTAACCAGTCTAGGGTCCACAAACCCCAAACATCATTCTGTATGAACAGTGCAGCTACTGTTCTTCGAAAACTCAGAATATCTGGATATTTGTCGGGGGCATATCCGGATATCAATATCCGGATATTTCGCGACAGAATGCAGTTCTGAATTTCGCGAGATATCCTTCTAAAGATTGGGTTTTTAACTTATTCCAACGTCCAAGCATGCATTTTTACACTTCTTTAGGTTCATATACTGGGTGGCTACTTGTTTAATTCATTAAACATGCTAAGACATCTCTTTTAATCATTAAAACTCAAGATCAAAGATTGTTAACACTTACCCAAGCTCAAAACAGAGCAACAATGGCTCTTGGAGCTCTCCAAACTGTCTCAAAGGTTCTGACTTAGAAGGTGCACGGAAATGGCACACCATAATGGTTCTCTCTTCACAAAGGTTGCTCCTTGAAGCTTCCACAACCAAGGAAAATGGCTCCTAAAACCCAAGCAAGGAACTCAGCCCAAAGAACCTCCCAAAACAGCAACCCCAACTCAGAATGGAGCTCACCACACACTCCTCATGATAGTTCCCACCCACCCAAGGTGTTTAAGTGAAGAAGCAACCAAGAGAATGATCAGTTGGTTGAGTTTTTGGTCAAGAAAAATGGAAGAGAGCAATGGAACAGTAGCAAACTGATCAGCCACCCCAACAAGTCACGTAGGAATGCAAGGTGCCTAGTGTTTTGGGCCAAGTTATGTATTTATAGAGGTTTAAGTCATTAAACACACAATATTAGCATTAATTGCTACGCTTAGCATTTTAATCCCAAACTTAGGATTCTGAACCTACTCATTTTTCTAAGATTTATCATATTTTTATTTTATTTTTCGCAGCACCTTTCCGGTACGCGCTTTTCCATAGCCAGTATTAGTTCTGGCACCAGTTCTCATTATTTTCACTTGAAACTTGTTTTACAAGTCTTATATATTATTCTAGTGACATATACACACTTTTTATAATTTTTCGGGATAGCATTCTTAATCACTTTCTATATTTATTTAAGCCTTCTTATAATTATTAAGGTCAATTATGGAATTATTTCCTAATTTCACACATTTAATTAATTATTTTCCTTAATTAACGGTGCGGGTTCTTACATTCACCCCACATTTTTAAGGATTTTAATTATATATGAGAATTAGGAAATAATTCCATAATTGACCCTAATAATTATTATGGTCTCTATAATTATAGTAAGTGATTATGTTGAAAGTCATTTTTCGGAAGAAAAGTGCCGATACCGGTTCCGCTAGTCGGTATAAATGCGTACCGATA
>NW_026899975.1:0-129289 GCF_033153095.1 Gastrolobium bilobum | reverse complement strand
AAGCATATAAACATATTGATTATTTATTGTGCTTTGAAATTTTTAGCATTTTTGGGGTATTTTTAATAAATTATTTTCAGGATTTCAGTCATTTAAGATTGCTGGGTTATCGAGTGGGATTTGCCTATTTAAGGATTGCTAAATACTAAGCAATATATATTTGACTGTTAAGTACCTTTAATTTGAGAGGACAAGCCTGGAATTCAAGAACGTTATATTTAAATGATCTGATTTTTTTCCACATAAACTCTCAAAAAACTTCAAAATATGACATATAATATTATCTTATTAAAAGACAAAAGTATTAATGGACTAAGGACCCAAATGCATTTACATGTTACAAGGTGCTTCTATTTTATGTCATGTTCCATACAGTAATGATATTCTAAATCTGTAATCATGTGGCTGTGTTTCACTGACTCTAACATGATACTTAGCTAGCTGTCATCATCAACATTCAACATGTGCTCCCTTTTAGAATTTCTAAGAAGAGGAACAGCATCATAGTGGCCAATATTCTTCTCTCCATAAGCAAATGGTTCTCTACAACTGAGCAATACTTGCAAGACCTCCTTCATTGAAGGTCTACTAGCAGGAAGTGTTGAAGTACACATGACCCTCAGTTTGAAAACGTTACACATTTCATCCAAGTAACTTGGTTCCGTGACATCATTCTCTAGTAGCTCTTCTATATTGCTTCCTTCATGAATGTGGCGCCAAGCCCACCCTGCAAGAGATGAGTGCTCATGGCCATAATTAGCTTGTTTACCAGTTGTTAGTTCCAATAGGATAACTCCAAAGCTGAAGACATCAATCTTTTCACAGACTCGAGTTGTTTGAACATATTCTGCAATGCAAATGTGACAAAACAAATTCAGATTAAACTTATGCCAATGAAAAAATAGATAAATTGAATTTAACTAAGAAATTTATTTGTTAGTAATTGATGGCAAACTTGGAGTAGTGCTAAAACTGTTTCTTTGTGATTGAAAAATTATGGGGTTTGACTCCGTAAAATAACCTATTTGCAAATATGCAAGAATAAGACTGTGTATAAGGATTGTTCTCATCCCACCCTCTCATATCGGGGTTTAAGAGATTGATTTGTTTTTAATATATTTGTTTGTAAGGAAACAAAAATAAGATTGAAATGTCATTCCCCTGGAGCCATATAGCCAAATGAACCAATCAGAGTTGACATGTGGCAAGTTCCCCTGGTTTGATTAACATCCTAGCCAGACCAAAATCAGCAACTTTTGCATTGAATTGAGAATCCAAGAGAATGTTACTTGTTTTCACATCTCTATGAACAACAGGTGGTGAAACATCATGATGCATGTAGCACAAACCTTGGGCAGCTCCAATGGCTATATGCAATCTCTTTGGCCAATCAAGGACAAAATGATGAACTGAACCTGACACAGATGATGGCTTGCTTTTCTTGGGCAGCCACCCATCAAGGCTATGGTTTTCCAAATACTCATAGACAAGGAGCATAGAATCGTTATTGGAGATACAGCACAATAACTTCACAATGTTATTATGACGAATGTTGCTCAATATTCTAACTTCAGTATGAAATGAGCTCTCAAGATTCTTGTCTAACCTTTTGTTTTCCCAAATCTTTTTCACAGCAACATAGCCTAAACCATCAACAGCAACACGGTACACAGTACCATAACCACCACTGCCAATAATATTATTTTCTATCATTTTTGACACTGTTAGATTCAGTGAATTTCAGCCTTTGAAAGGAAATGAGCTTCCATGAGTTATCCAGTGCTTGCTTTCTTCTGCAAAGCCTGAAAATAAACAGTGATGTCAATAAAGCCAATAAGCAGGTCACTAGCACCAGGCTTATAATCAAAGCAAGAGACCAAGATGAATCCTTGCTTGGACTTTGAGGGCTAGAACACCAAAGAACCAATGAAGAATGATAATTTTCAACCTATTGGTCAAACCCAAGAGCAAGAACGAGAAAATGCTTATAATTTTAGATATGTGAAAAGTTGTTACTTAGTAATTTGAATGTTTGTCAAAAATTATATTATGTTTTACTTTCAAAATTTGAATAGGTGGTAATTATAACATTTTCTTTTTTTATTGACTCTTGTAATTTTGAATATTTGTTAAAAATTCATATGATTTTTTAAAATCTTATAAATTCATATTGTCCTTTCAAATCTTATAAATTCTATTAAAATCCTTTAAAATCCAATCTCATGAAATCTTGATTGTAAGGGAAGTTTTTTAAAAAAGTTTTTAAAGTCCCTAAAATTCTAAATAATCTTTTAAAATCTATAAGATTTTTTATCTCAAAAAATATATTTTAAAATCCTAATCCAGTACACCTCCTAAAAATCAAATAAATAAATGGATTAAAAATTTTGTATGAAATCATTGCACGTATATTTCTTTAATTTTTGTTGGTAATTTCTAAAAAGAAAAAGAGGGGCTAGTTAAAAAATGCACAGCACGGATTTTTTTATTATGATCCCAATGTACAATTTTTGGGATGCTCCTTTTCCAGTAGAGAAATTTTTTTTCTTATATTTATAGGGACAGGATCCGTTTACAAACTTTTTTGAATTTTTTTACAAATTATACTATATTCTTCCGGGAGAACATAGTGTATTTTGTAAAAGTTTGTATTCTTCCGGGAGAATATAGGGTAATTTATAAGAGTTTGTAAACAAAAAAGTTTTTAAATATAACCTGTCCCATATTTATATCCCTATCTTCTTTTTAAATTACCACTCATTTCTTTCTTTTTTTTTTTTTTTTTTGGTCAACGAACACCGAGGCCCAGTCCACCAGCACATATATTTATTGGTTCAACGAATTTTAGGTCTTCACTGCTTCCCCAAACCTTTTTTCTTCTCCCTCTCTCTCCACTTTTTTCTCTCACGGCGCATGTTAGCATATTCTAGTCCCAAAGGAAAAGCGCGTGAACTCTCAGCGTCTGAGGCGTCCTCCTCTTGCAACCTTAGGGGACAAACTCTCTCTTTCTCGTTGTCTCCGCTTCGTTCGTGGCTCAGCTTCCCTTCGATTCACCGACATTCTTGTCCCTTGTTTCGGATCCACCTTCGTTTCGATCAAATCTGTAAGCACAGCCAAGAACTCTCGGTCCCGACATGCATCTGTTTTGAATTAATTGATCTCCTGTTCTGATTATCTGAATGATATTTGATTGTTTTTATTTAATTTTTTTATTGGAAATCGAAACTTTTTTAATTTTGGAAATTACCCTTTTGATAGATTTTAAATGGGGATTTGGGGTAGTAGGAAGTTTTTATTTTTATTTTTTTTTCTTGATAAATGCCAAAATCTGAACAAGGAACCTTTTCGATCTGCTGTATTTAGTGTTATGAATAAATAAATGTAAAAGGTTAGTGTAATCAAGTTCAATTTTCTTTCTTTCTTTCTTTCCTTTTTTTTGAATAGATTGAACCAAATCAACGGTGTTTGCTACCTATGTGTCGATCGTTGGTTTGGAGTGTTTTTTATTTTTTATTTTTTTTGGTGATTTTATTTACTTATTCATGTTCCAAAAAGAAAGAGATGGTATTTTAGTATTAATTGTGGTCTTAACTATCTCATGCTCAGCTTACTGTGAAACAGAAAATTAGAGGAATTATATATCAGCTTCTTTTAGTTACTTTTCATGGTTATTTTTCTTTTTTAATGAAATTTTGTTGTTTTATTGTTATTTTGGTTCTCAGTATTACTATGATGAGAAGAGATCAAGTGTCTGCGCGTAAGGAGCCGCCATCCTTGGTTGACCTTTGTGTTCAGAAAGTGATTGATAAGCTAAAAAAAAGTATTTAAAAATAGTTTAGGAACCAGTTTGTTTTGCCTTCCAAGAAAAATAGCTTTTATCTCTTTTTTATTTGAAAATAGTTATTACAAAAATTAAAGCTATTTATATTTTTATAAAAATATATAATTTTTGAAAAAAAATTTGACTTTTGACTTCTGTTTTTTCTAGAAGTTAAAATTTTTAGCTTCTAAAAAGTTAGGTTTTTAGCTTTTTTGTAACTTTTTTTTTTTTTTTAAATCAGACATCGAATTGAACTTAAAGTAAGAAGTGCTTTTTTTCTTAAAAAAATAACTATTGGAGAGAAAAAAGTCCATCCAAACGGGCCCAATTGCATAAATTTTTTAGCTTAAAAACATATATTTCAAGAAAATTATCTCTCTCTATCTTTATAGTTCTTCATTTTAAAAAAAGCACACAATTTAAGAAAAGCACATAAAAGTTTTAAAAAAAGCTCCTATAAGGAGCTTTTAGCTTTTAGTTTTTTTCTTCATTATAAAAAAGAGAGTTTTTCGAGCTTTTTTCAAAATCTATTTGGCCTAGCTTATGCTTATAAGTAGCTTCTACCTTAAAAGAAAAGAGCATCCAAAGATGCACTTGGTCGTTTGAGCTCTTTTCTTTCCCAAACTACTTGGTCGTTTGAGCTCTCTTCTTTCCCATAAACGCTAGCAATGCTTCTTCGAGCCTGTTTGGAAGCTAGAACTTTTAAGGATATTTGGTATGATGTATAAAGCCTGATAGTATAAGCTTATACTATATATTACGAATTTTTCAGTTGTTTGGGACCACTGTATACTATAACCTTATACATTATGATCCCTTAATACATCAAAATGATGGGATGTATAGTATTGGATAAGGCATGATAGTATAAGACCTGATTAAATTTTAATATTACGTAGCATTTGGTATAGTATTGTATAAGATAATATCCTCAAATATTTTAAAAATTAATATATTAAAAAAAATTATTTTAATATTAATATTAATATTGAAATGTTATATTAGTTCTTGAAAATTGTAATGAGAATTTACAAGTACGTCTATTTGCAGGTATACTATCAGGTATAATGAGAATTTACCTCCTCTATTTGCAGAACTATAACTATCGAAAGTGAGGGCTTAAATTGGCGTTGCTTCTCTCTATTTCCATATTCTCTCTCTCTCTCTCTGTTGTCCCCGCCTCGTCCCCGCTAAGCTTCTCAAGTACGTCTATCGCAAGGTCGAGTTGGACCACCACGTCCCCACCAACGTCAAGAAGGTCTCCTCCCAGGCCTGAACCAGTTGCTTATGTTACATCAGGTGGCCAACGTCATCTTGCCGAGAAAGGTTAGAGAAGAAAGGGCATGAAGCAGAAACAGGGTAGAAGGGGAAGAATGGGATTAACGTAATACATCATATATTAAGGGATTATACATAATGGACTGATTGCCAGTCTACATCTTGAATGAATAAGGGATAATGATCTTGTGATGGCCTAAGTGCCAATATATATATGTACCTTAAGTTGGCCTAAGTGTCTGTACTTAGATGTCGTGACCGAGAAATTGTTCTGGGCTTCCCTTGGGGATTGGATCCTAAGAGGTAGAGGGTGTAAATGGGTCAGGTTAGGTCAGACTTTGGCCTTCCTGGCCTAAGCCTATGTAAAAATTTATTCAGCCTATCTGGCCTATTAAAAGCTTCATTTATAAGTCAGGTCTGACCTATTGTTAAAAAATATAAAAGCCTGATATGCCTACATGCCTTATAGGCCTCCAAATGAAGATACTAAGCAAGGAAAATAATTGTACAGAGCAAAGGAAGTTCCGTTCATGCATGCATTTACATTTCTCATAAGAAATAAAAAAATGACAAATAAGAAAGAGTCAACATAATACCGCAACTCTAGAATATATATCAGAAAGGAATAGAGTCAAAGAAATGGGGAAAATAAGAAAGAAATACAATTACTTTAAAAAATTATTTTAAAGTAATTTTAAAATATATTATATAATATTATATTATTTTAAAAAATTAAATAGGTCAACCTACAAGGCTTGAGGCCAAGCTTGACAAAGTTGGCCTATGGCCTATTTGTTAAAAAGGTTTTCCTATAAGTCTAAGCCTACCCTATTTTCAGAAAGGCTAGGCTAGGTCAGGCCAAATATAGGCCAGGTTGTAGGCCGGGCTAGGCTAGCCTGACCCATTTACATCCCTACTAAGAGGTATGACTCTTGGAAGTCTCAGGTGGGCATTGTTTGAAGTGGAACCCATCGGATGGTCTCTGTACGCGGATCGCGTGAACTACTAAATGATGGCATTACTCGTGACATATTGAAGAATTGATAGACGGAGTGGTGTATTTTAAAGGTAATGGATATTCTACAATCACCAAGGGGGAATGAGCAAGAAAATTGATGAGTTGCTCTACGATGGAACATAGGTTGTGTAAGCCATAATAGGCAATGGATTTGAATTGTAACAGGATAGAAGAAATATTAAGAATTGGGAGATGTGTACAGAACCTTGAGAAAGATTCCGGATTCATGGTATAAGGATTATGTTATGAACCCTGTCTGATGACTAATCAAAATAAAAGAGAACTATATGTGGGAAGAAATAATCGAGGAAGAAATAATGGCTTATACATACATTCGACATGGTTATTATATTACTATTATTATGATTATGGGGGTAGCCCTATGTAGATATACAAAACACATTTTTCCATTATATACAGATATGATACAGACACCAATGGACTGGGCCTGTAACACCCCCAAATTTCTAACAATTTATAAAACATTCTTATAATAAATAAATTGTCAAAATTCATGTTTTATACAATTATGATAATAGAAATATTGCGGAAGCTAATCTAAAACTAATTTGGAGAAATGTTACCGCTGCGCCTGTACAGGGACAAGTGCAAGGCTAACTCTATTACATTCAAATAAAATCTAAAACTACATTTTTATACATAATATTTATGACTAACTAGAAATCCTGAGTCGTTATCCTCACTGCCCACTGCTAGCCCGATTCCTTGAATCCTGTTTCACTGAAAGTCTACACCCCCGAAGGATCATTGCAGTCAAACAAAACAAACAGTCAGCAGAGCTGGTAATCCCAATCAAAATACAATTAATGTAATTAATAATCAAATTAAATCAAGTATCGATATATGTAATCAAATAGTGATCAAATCAATATCCATTCCACATTAATCAAATCAAATATCAATATATATAAAATAATAATCAAATTAATATCAATTCCATCATATAATATTTATCTTTATTAAGTTCATTTAGTGTATTTAGTGGAAAGAGAACCATGGTAGACCTGGAAAACTCTGTCAGTCTACCCTGTGACCCGGGAAACCCTATCAGTCACAAATAATCAAATCGGCCACAATCAAAACATCTCTTCCTAGTGTGCACACCTCTTCCCAAAGTTGCTAATAGTATCACGGGAAACCCTGCCAGACTCCACTTCGGGAAGAACGAATAATATCTGTTCACATCGTATAAATATATCGGAGGCATGAAGCCCAAAGGTTGTGTTCATCACTTTAGGAGGTACCATCCCAAAGCTATCCTCTCATATAACACCCCCAAATTTCTAACAATTTATAAAACATTCTTATAATAAATAAATTGTCAAAATTTCTGCCCCAAAATGACGTTATATTGGGCTTACTGCAGATAACTTATCTGCAGTAATTGCAAAAAAAGCGAATCCAAATATATATATATATATATATATATATATATAAAAGTTGTATTGTCTCAAATTCATAAATGTTACGTTATTTTGTTTGCTTGGTTATGCATTACTCTTGGTTGCTTGCGTACTTTCATTTTAAGGGGGCTCAAACTTTTAAGTTTCGAGGACAAAACTTCTTTTAAGGAGGGTAGAATGTAATATCCCAAAAAAATAATAGTATTTTATAATAATAATAAAAAATTATAATTCAGTAGTAAATATATATATATATATATGATGGTGATAGATAACAAATTATAATATAAATTTTACCTTTGATAAAATGATTTTGTGCGATATATGTGCGATAGAGTGCTATTGAAAATTGATTTTGATACTTTGTAATACTCCAGATTATTAATAATAAATTAATATATATTTATATATATACATATATTAGATGATAAATTGTAATTAATTGAATTATTAATTGATTGATCATTTATGCTTTAATGTTTGATTATTTGATTGGTAATGTCTGATTGGATTAGGATGAGTCAACAAACATAATTTGATTAGTCAGCATTGAGTCAATAATGAGTCAGTGATGAGTTAGCGATATTCTTAGCCATAAAAAATTAAGAATAAAAAGGAAATAGTGTATGAAGCCAATATCTGAGCCTGATACATCAATGAAAAATAAGGAAATAATTGCACGAAACCCATATCCGAGCCCAAAACTTCAACTATAAATAGAGGCCTAGCCTAACCAAACCAATTCACCTTTCAACATTTCCCCTCTACTCTTCTTCTCCTCTACTCTCTCTCTCCTTACTTCAAATTTTTATTTTTATTATTATCTTCCTTTGGTTACCAACCGCTTCTCTTCCCCAAATTCTAGAAGTCACCCAACACGGAGATCAGGTAATCCTAATCCCTAGAAAGTTATAAATTATATTTATATGTAATTTGGTAGATGTAATCCTTATTCCTAGAGAGTCATATCATAACTTGTTATGAATTTTGTTTTGATGTAATCTTAATCCCTAAGTTCTCTTATAGAACCCATAATTTATTTTGATTTTTAAGGCTTTTTTATTATTTTTATTGAAATCTGGATTGTTGAATAAACTCTTTGTTCCGTCACGATCGTGTTGCACGATCTGAGTTGCACATATGATATTTGAATATTATATACAATAGAAAGCAATTGTTATATGTTGTACTTTAAAACCCAAATTGTCGCCTCAGTTTTCATGAATTAGCTTTAAATTGTTTTGCTGCATATATGTGTGTGTGTGTGTTTACCAATTTTCCTTTTTGACTTTCATGAATTACTTTCATTGAATTCAAAATTGTCGTTCAACATATGTGTTTGTTTGTTTTTATTCTCGTTTATCGTGAATTGAAATATGGTTTCAATTGTTTTAGATTATGGTCAATCAGTGTAAGTTTAAAATTGTTATAAATTATTGATTGTTGTGTATATTTTCAAAATTGAAGCAGATTATCCGTATATCAATTTGAATTGTTGAATAACCGATATATGACATTTATCCATATTTGGAAATTTTATTATGTATGTGTTTGAAATAAATTAAAAGGTTGTGTTGATCACTTTAGGAGGTACCATCCCAAAGCTATCCTCACACTATTAATTTATTTCAAACACACACATAATAAAATTTCCAAATATGGATAAATATCATATACACACATAATAAAATTTCCAAATATAGATAAATATCATATATCGGTTATTCAACAATTCAAATTGATATACGGATAATCTGCTTCAATTTTGAAAATATACACAACAATCAATAATTTATAACAATTTTAAACTTACACTGATTGACCACAATCTAAAACAATTGAAACCATATTTCAATTCACGATAACTGAGAATAAAAATAAACAAACACATATACAGAACGACAATTTTGAATTCAACAAACCATCTTTGTACAGTTATGATTTAGTAGCCGGTGATAAAGTTATCTCCGACAGCTTGAGAAATGATAAAACTATATATATATATATATATATATATATATATATATATATATATATATATATACATACACACACGCATATATGCAGCGAAACAATTTGAAGCTAATTCACGAAAAACGAGATGACAATTTGGGTTTTAAAGTACAACATATAACAATTGCTTTCTATTGTATATAATATTCGAATATCATATGTGCAACACGGATCGTGCAACACGATCGTGACGGAACAAAGAGTTTATTCAATAATCCAGATTTCAATAAAAATAATAAAAATAAAAAAAGCCTTAAAAATCAGAATAAATTATGGGTTCTATAAGAGAACCTAGGGATTAAGATTACATCAAAACAAAATCCATAACAAGTTATCATATAACTCTCTAGGAATTAGGATTACATCTACCAAATTACATATAAATATAACATATAACTCTCCTCTAGGGATTAAGATTACCTGATCTCCGTGTTTGGTGACTTCTAGAATTTGGGGAAGAGAAGCGGTTGGTAACCAAAGGAAGATAATAATAAAAATAAAAATTTGAAGTAAGGAAAGAGAGAGTAGAGGAGAAGAAGAGTAAAGGGGAAATGTTGAAAGGTGAATTGGTTTGGTTAGGCTAGGGCTCTATCTATAGTTGAAGTTTTGGGCTCAGATATGAGTTTCGTGCAATTATTTCCTTATTCTTCATTGATGTATCTGGCTCAAATATTGGCTTCATACACTATTTCTTTTTTATTCTTAATTTCTTATGGCTTAAAATATCGCTAACTCATCACTGACTTATTATTGACTCAATGCTGACTAATCAAATTATATTTTTTGACTCATCCTAATCCAATCAAACATTACCAATCAAATAATCAAACATTAAAGCATAAATGATCAATCAATTAATAATTCAATTAATTACAATTGATCATCTAATATATATATATAGATATTTTCTACTAATTTATTATCATTATTTTAAAATACTATTATTTTTTTGGGATATTAAGGGGCCCATGTGTGATCTGGAGTGTACTGGGTATACGTTTTGCTGTTATATACAAATATGTTATAAATATGAATTATCCTGTGCACTGGGTGCATGTTATGTGACTTGATATTACTATCTCTGTGCGGCTTATGTGCCTAGAGAATATGGTTATCTCTGTGCGACTTATGCGGCCGGAGACTATGGTTATCTCTGTGCGGCTTATGTGCCCGCAGAGTATGGTTATTTCTGTGCGGCTTATGTGCCAGGAGACTATTGTGATCTCTGTGCAGATTATGTTCGTAGACACTATTTTTATCTCTGTGCGGATTATGTTCCCAGAGATTCTTCTTATCTCTGTGCGGATTATGTTCCCGGAGACTGTTGTTATCTTCTATGAGGACTATTATAAAAGGAAGTATCCTGCAGTGATGTGACTGCTGGTATAGGCAAGATGCCTTATTTTATTGCATAGCTGAGATTGTACCTTGCGAAGAACGCAAGGAGTGATGTCAAGTACTTTTAAGTGAACAGTAATATATCAAATTGGATATAAGATAGGATGCGTCAGAGGAAGACATTTTGAGGTGTGATTTTGGAGCACTCGATGGTGTGAGTATGGTGATAGCTTAGTGGAGTGACTCAGAGTACGGTATGTGGTACGTGCTTGGTGGGAGAAATATATCCTTTGGAGATACACTATATTGATAAAAATTTAGAAATCGGTTTAAGGATGAAATTAGTTCCATGTGATCAAATAGTTATGTTTGGAAAATCCCAGTCTGATGGGACTTATATTTTAGAAATATGAAACAGTATACTGAGATGGATATCCATGATCAAATGTAGATGATTATGAAATTGAGGTATAAATGAGTAGAACATATGTTGAATTTACAACCTTGGCATTAGATTATGAGTAAAAATGGTTAGTTAGTGAAAATCTTAGACATGAGGCATTTGATGCGAAAGTTATTGATGGATTTTGTGTTTAGACCTTGAGATAGCTAAGTTGATAGACAAATGAATGATCGATGCAAATTATAAATACGGCCTTGTGTATGGAAAACTTCATGAATGGATTTGGGGGAATGAAGGCCTCGAAATGACTGACATGAGGAATAAACAATGATGAGGGTTGTTAGTCCCTGTACCACTAAGAGAAAATATAGTTGTTATTATCTTAGAAGATATGGAGACATGTGATAAAGTAAAGTATATAGATATGGATTTCCTTGTGAGTTGGGGTTATTGGGTTTGTAGAGTACCGTTGAAATTAGAAGGTATATGCTTGTGGAAAAGCTAAGGCATCAACGAAATTGTAAGATTAGTATTATTAATGGAAAGGAATAGTATATTGGGGTATTGTTGAAACAGTATTGGCAGCGAAAAGACTGAAGTACTAAAGGAAGTGCAAGTTGAAGTGTTCAGGAAATGACTAGTAAATATACTTGAAAACTGGTTGAGGTTGTTGTGAACGACCTTGGGCCAGAGAAATAGATAAAAGGAAAATGAAGTAAGATTATGTAGAAGAACTCATAATGTGGCAAGATTGTTACCTATAAAATAGTGAAAGTGCGGTCGAAGGTATGACGTTGGTCGTACGAGGATCTAAAAAGTAGTGAGCTAAAAAGCCAAATCACCTAAATTGATAAGTATGTGTAGTGGATTGGGGAACGATGGATGCTGCGAAACAAGATTATGTCTGTGATGAGAGTACAATGATAAGGACGCACACCTGAGGAAGCTACTTGGGAGCGGAAGGATGAGATCCTCCAGCTATTTCCCGAGTTAGGGGACCGGGACGATGCTAATTTCGCGGACAAAATTTCAAAAAGGAGGGGTGAATATAACACCTCATAATTCTAAAACATATAATTATATTTAAGTATGAATTAACGGGTAGGATTAGTGAAAATCCTGAAATCAGAGTCAAAATACGTGAAAAGGGTAAAACGGTAAATTGTCAAACATGTAATCCTAGGAAATGAAATGTGAGTAGAAGGTCTCAAATAGAAAAACTAACTCTGGAAATGGATGCAGAATGAAAAATTGAATGGTTAGGAAAGTTTCTAGAAAAATGATGAATAGTGTTTTTACTAGGTAAAAATATAGCGTAACAGTTGCACCGTAAAGTGTGCAGAATGAATTTTGAGCTCTAAATTTGGGAATAAGTTATAAATGGTACATAGGACTAGGATTTATGATTTCTAATGAAAATTGATTGAAATTTGGGTGTTTGGGGAAGCATGCCCATAGTGCACTTAACAGCTTAAAACTGTGATTTCACCGAACGACCGGAAAACTTCGAATTCATCTGATCAAGGATAATTAAAGGACATTAGTGAATGTTAAAATTTGAAGTTTCTAAAGAGTCTAGGAATTAATGGATGTTTAGTGATTTAAGTGGGAGATTTAAGTTAATTTGAAACGCACGAGGTGGCAGTGGGACCCATCCACTTAAGTTATAACATGACAGCAAGGCAAAGGGCACTATTCACTCATCTTCCTCCCTTTTCTCACACTAGAACCCGCAGCCATGGAGGTGTATACAGGAGGATTTCTTGTTTTGATTCCTTGATGATTTAGCCACCATAATCGACAAAGTTTGTCATCAAACTTCAAGTAAACAACCATCCAAACACAACCATACCATCCACAACCCTTGAAACCCTTTAGTTTGAGAGAAAATTGACACCCATTGCCATGAAAATTTGAAGAGTTTTCGTGTTCTTGGAGTTGTTGCTCAAGTCATTGCTTGGGTATTACTTGGTGGAGTCCTAGGCCTTGATTGTGGGTAAGTTTCAACCCATTTCATTGGATGATTTGTTGGGTTTATGTCATGAACCCTAGAGCATGTTTGTATGGATTGATGTGGTTGGGGACCTCAAATTGAAAATGTGTATTAGATAAAAGTTTCTTGGAATGATGTTTTATGATGATTGAGCTCATAAAATTTATTGATGAAAAGTATGATAACTTAGGCAAAATTATGATGAATATGCAAGGCTTTGTGAATTAGATGTGGTGGGATTGTATAGTTGAGTTGTGGAGTAATTGTATGATTTAATTATAGGATTGTATGATGTGTGGAAGTGTTGAATTGAATGAAAAATCTCTTGGTATATACATAGGTACAATTCGGCCATTCAAGGAGAAATAAGGATGAGAGTTGCAAAATTCATGTAATTGGTGTTGTGTGGATTTGATCTAAGTTTAAATGGGTTGTGTGTTGTTGTGATGCATGTGAATTGGAAGTGAAACCATTGGATATGCCTAAGTGTGAATTTGGCCTAAAAGAGGGAAATTAGGAAAGTTGAGGTTGAGTTGTAATGGAATGAAATTAAGGACTTGAATTGGTGTTGTGGTGAGCTTAGGAAGCTATTGGAATGCTGTAATAAAATTAACAACGTGATTATGTGTTTTTGGCCATGATGGTCGAACCATTGTGTGATTATTCTTGTGTGATCATTGTAGGTTTCCTCCCACGGACATGAGCTTTGAATAGTGAGCTTGGTGGATTGCCTTTGGTCCTTGACCAAAAGGATCGTGGTAAGTGTTTATGATAATTTGCATGAATACTTGAATAACCAAGTGTATGTTGTTATGTGGTTCTAATTGTTATGGGAATGACCTGTGTGCAGGCATTTCTGGTTGGACCAAACTCGGTTGTATCTTGTATTAGAGCTACCTAGAGAGGGAACTTCAATAAGGTAATCCCTTGATACTGGGATTAATCCCCGTGTGTGCTCCACCATGCCCATTGGGGTAGTGGTCAAAGGTTGTATGTTAATGATGTAGTTATAACATGCTCATGCATAAGTATATATATGTTGGGTACATAGGATGTACCGTATCTATGGCCAGTAGATAGTTTGCCTTCGGGCGTTACGGACTTCCACTGGATAGGTCTCCCTGAGGGAGTTCCAGTTGACCTAGGGTCATAGAGCTGTTATCCGTTGAAGAGCACTCTAGGAATGTCTCGGGTGTATTGGTGGTGGGTGCCTTGATTGATGTTCTGGGAACACTTCCTTGGATGAGAGCTCGTAGGCTATATGTCGAGGCCAATAGGCCGAATGTTGCGTGGTTTTGGCATTGACCATTCCAACTTCATCGTATATTTACTCCCTATTCATCCTTACTTCACTAAATCCCTTACTTTATCCCTCTCTGGTTATTATGATGCATTGTTGATTTACATCTGAGTGAGCCATTGGGCGGAGTGATCTCCAGAACCTCTGGGTTACTGAGATATATTTGCATATCTCACCCCTGTTTGGGGCATAATTTCAGGTGGTTGTAGCGGGACTGGAGCTGTGGGCAAAAGGCCCATAAGATGAGCACTTGGAGATTAGAGGACTTTTTGCATTTCGAGACCACTTTTGGCATAGGCTAGACTTAGGGCATAAACATTGCATATTAAATTAGGATTATGCATCTTGTTATAATTGTTCATGCTATATTTTGCCTAAGTATGGTTGTTGGTTATTATGTTGTACTTTGGAAGATTTAATTGTATTATTTATCATTTAGAAGAATTGTAAATTGTAAATTATGGACATTGTGTAATATTTAAAGCATGTAGGTGATGAAAGGGAAATACGCCTATTTTAGGTGATGATTATGTGTATGTTGAAAGAATGCATGCAAATGGAATAATGTGATTGAAATGATTTAAGTTTTGACAAAGTAAGTAATGAATTGTAAAATGAGGTAAATGATATAAATTGTTGTGCTTTGTAAGAGCACCAAAGCATTGCTGGTCCTTGAGTGCCACCCTTGTCTATTAGGAACCATTTGATGATAATAACACACTTTTGATAAAGTGAGATAGGTTGAATAAACAAAGGAGGTGCCGTCAAAATTTATATAAAATGATAGTTTTTAGGCTGACTTTGGGAGAGCATATCTCCCTCCATAGATGTCCAATAGGAACGTGACATACACCATTTTGAATCTTGAGATGTCAAATATGTTGTATCAAAACTTGGTACCCATTGGAGCAGTGCGCAAACCTGTAGATGCACTTGAGTAAGGACTGTCCAGAACGCCCTGCACATGGGGGCTGTCGGGTGGTAGTTTTGGGAAAATTATTTATCCCTCAATTCTTATTCCAATTAGGCCCATGATATGTCAAATTGAAGCTTAAGGTGTCTAGTTTACTATATAAAACTTTGAGAGCAATTGGTGGAGTGATTTGTTCAGAATCAGAGAAATGGTGAAGTATATTTCGTGTCCTGTTTGGGGTTGGCTGGTAGCTTTGCTTGTCCAACTTCAAACGGCAATAACCGGAGCAAATGAGAACTTTACGAAGTGTGTGATACCTTGTTGGAAAGGTAATTAAGTCTAAAATAACGTACTAAAAGATTAGATGTTCGTAGTATGCGGATTTCGCACAGTGTTCAAAAGACTGAATCATGTTCAGTTATGTAAAAACCGTAAAAGCGAGAATTATACTAAGTGAGTTTATGGGGACCCCTTGGTGACTTAAGATAAGCAATATATGATAGTTAGGAAATTATTTTAATTATTCCGTGTTTAGTTTCAAGTTATGATGACAACTTTTATCATTACATTTTATTATTATTTTTAAATGCTTATGTAATGAAAAGGAAAAATTTACTCGCATTTTTAAATGAACTGTTGTGATTGTAACAGCGCTTAATATCATAATCAATGTTAACAACATCGATACGTAACGGGATGTTACACCTCCAAATGGGAAATTTTTTATATCATTTTGAAGTCTCAAATATCTACTTTGTGCCATAAACATTTCAAGTCATTTGGCCAAGAATTCAATTTAATATGAATTTTTTAGTACAAATAGATTTTCAGGATTTCAAAGTAATCACTTTCGGGAATGTGTTGGTTTTGTTAGTTTTTAACATAAAACTTTTGTTTTACGCTCCTATAAGACTAAACGGGTATCTCCCGGATGCGTACGGTGAGGGATGTCACATTTACAGCTGAAGATTTGAAGTGGTTTGGTTTGATTAGGCTAAGCCCCTATTTATAGCTGAAGTTTTTGGCTCAAGATATGGGCTTCGTATAATTTATTTTCTTTTATTGGCTAGGATATTTCTGACTCATAGATATGGGTGTTCATCAGCTGATCCAAACCGATTCAAACCGCGGTGACCGAACCGAAAAACCGAAAACAGAATAAATCGAAAAAAAAAAAAAATCAAAAATAGAAAAAAAATCGCAAATTTTAATTGGATTGGATCAGTTTTCGAATTGGTTAATGAAAATCGATCCAATTCAAACTGATCCAATATATTAATTCCCCTCTACCTATTTAGGTATTTCTCTAATCATAGCACAAAATTTCTAAACCAAGACCCATTATGTAAGAACCCGCACCGTTAATTAAGAAAGTTAATTAATTAATTATGAGAAATTAAGAAATAATTCCATAATTGACCCTAATAATTATTATGAGGCTTAGATAATTATAGTAAGTGAGTAATAATGCTGAAAGTCGCTTTTCGGACGAAAAGTGCAGATACCGGTTCTGCTACTCGGTATAAATGCGTACCGACGAAGTATCCCGGAAAATTATAATAAGTGTGGGAATATTACTAGAATAATATATAGGACTTGTAAAACAAGTTTCAAGTCAAAATAATGAGAACTGGTGCCAGAACTGATATTGGCTATGGAAAAGCGCGTACCAGAAAGGTGCTGCGAAAAATAAAATAAAAATATAAAAAATCTTAGAAAAATAAGTAGGTTCAGAATCCTAAGTTTGGGTTTAGGATTTTCAGGGGAATGCAGCGAGACCTCCCGCTCCCAGATGCGCTCATTGTGGCAAGGAGGGCCACTACTCCAGAGATTGTCCGTCGTCGACGGCGAGAGCTGCAGCAGTTCAAGAAATTCCATTACAGGTGGTTCCCCTTCCACCTCCAGTGACACCTGTTGTGCCACCTGCCACTGGGCGAGTTTACACTTTGGATCGGCAGCAGTCGGACCGAGCTCTGAACCTTGTTAGAGGTACTGTTTCCATTGGTGGATCTTCTGTTGATGTATTGTTTGACTCTGGGGCTACTCAGTCCTTTATTGCTACCCCAATTGCTGTGGGGCTTGAGTTGCCCATGTCTATGCTTTCTCCACCGTTGCAGGTGACCATCGCCACCGGAGAAATATGTGATTCTACCACTGTTCATCGCGATGTAGCGTTTCAGTGGGATGGCCGTGAGTTCTCGGTAGATCTGATAGGGTTGCCGATGGCCAATTTGGAGATTATTCTGGTTGTCCAGAAATTGTGCATTGATTGATTGTTGTGCCAAGTGAGAGGTGATGTCTCTAGGTGATGCCACAGCCATTTCCTCGCCTTTTATTTCATTACTGCAGGCTAGGAGAGCCTTGAGAGCAGGGGCATTTGGATATGTCATATTGGGAGGTTTGGTGAGTGGGTCACAGGAGGATATCACCGGAATTCCTGTGGTGAGGGAATTCCTCGAGGTATTTCCTGAGGACATTTCTGAGTTTCCGCCGCAGATTGAGATAGAGTTCTCTATTGACTTATTGCCTAGTGTGGGGCCCGTTTCATTGGCTCCATATCGGATGTCGCCACCAGAGTTGGCGGAGCTGAAGCAACACATTGAGGACCTTTCGGGGAAAGGTTTCATTCGACCGAGTGTGTCTCCCTGGGGAGCACCTGTCATTTTCGTGAAGAAGAAAGATGAGACTATGAGATTGTGCACCGATTACAGGTAGCTGAACAAGGTGACAATCAAGAACAAGTATCCCCTTTCGCGTATTGATGATCTGTTAGATCAACTGAAGGGTGCTTGTGCGTATTCAAAGATAGATCTCCGGTCCGGATACCATCAGATTCGGGTGAAGCCGGAGGATGTCCCGAAGACTGCGTTTCGTTCGAGATACGGTCACTATGAGTATTTGGTGATTCCTTTTGGACTCACAAATGCACCCGCAGTGTTCATGGATTACATGAACAGGATTTTCCAGCTGTACCTGGACCAGTTTGTGATCATCTTCGTTGACGACAAATTGATTTACTCCAAGGCGGAGGAAGAGCATGCTGAGCACTTCAAGATTGTGTTGCAAGTGCTGAAGGAGAAAAAGGCTTTATGCTAAGCCTTCCAAATGTGAGTTTTGGCACAAGTCCGTGAAGTTTCTTGGGCATGTCATTTCTGCAGAAGGAGTTGCAGTGGATCCGAACAAGATTGAGGCCGTTCTTGATTGGGAGAGGCCCAAGACGGTAACTGAAGTGAGGAGTTTTCTGGGTTTGGCAGGTTACTACCGGAGGTTCATCAAGGGATTCTCCATGTTGGTTCTGCCAATGACTCGCCTTACCCGGAAGGAGACTCCATTTGTGGACTCACGAGTGTGAGGAATGTTTTCAGGAGTTAAAGGAGAGACTGACTACCGCACCTGTGTTGGTCCTTCCTGATCCTGCTGAGGAAGTCGAGCTTTACACCGACGCCTCCGGAAAGGGGCTCGGATGTGTGTTGATGTAGTTGGGCAAAGTGATTGCCTATGCTTCGAGGCAGTTGAAGCCTCATGAGGAGAACTATCCGACAAATGATTTGGAGTTGGCTGCTATTGTGTTTGCTTTCAAGATTTGGAGGCATCCTCTTTATGGCATGAAGTTTGCTGTGTTCAGTGATCACAAGAGCTTAAAGTATTTGTTTGATCATAAAGAGCTGAACATGAGACAAAGAAAATGGATGGAGTATCTGAAGGACTACGACTTTGAGTTGAAGTACCATCCTGGCAAGGCCAATGTGGTAGCTGATGCTTTGAATCGGAAATTCGTGAGTCTCTCCAGTTTGACCATGGGTGACTATGACATCATTGAGCAGTTTCGAGATCTGACGATGACTTCCTTGTTTGGGGGTGCACTTCTCGAAATGGAAACCGTGCAAGTTGAGAACGAGCTCATGGAAAAGATCAAAGAGGCGCAAGTGCAGAGAGAGTGCCTAGATTATGTGAAGAACCAGGATGGTGTGTCTTGGAATGAGGATGAATTGTTGACCGTTTAGAAGAGGATTGTGGTTCCTCGAGGTCCGTTGACTGTGGAGGTGATGACAGAGGCTCATAAGGGCCAGTTTACTGTCCACCCTGGTGCTACAAAGATGTATCAGGACTTGAAAATGAGCTATTGGTGGCCAGGCATGAAGAAGGACATTGCTGTTTTTGTGTCCAAGTGCTTAGTTTGCGAGAAGGTGAAGATAGAACACCAGAAGTCGTCTGGTAAGCTTCAACCTCTTGAGATTCTGGAATGGAAATGGGATAGCATTTTCATGGACTTCGTGGTGGGATTGCCGAAGACTCGGGCTGGTTATGACTCTATCTGGGTCATTATGGACAGATTGACCAAGTCTGCCCACTTTCTTCCGGTGAAGGTGAGCTTCAATACTGAGCAGTTGCCAGACTATATGTTCGCGAGTGATAGGGACCCGAAGTTCACATCTCGGTTCTGGGAGACGCTGTAAGAGGCTTTTGGTACGCAGTTGAGACTGAGTACAACCTATCACCCTCAGACTGAAGGACAGACTGAGCGGACCATCCAGACATTGGAGGACATGTTGAGGGCTTGCACTTTGGAGCAGGGTTTAGCATGGGATAGGTACCTGCCATTGGTTGAATTTTCGTACAACAACAGTTTCTATGCTAGCCTGGGCATGGCACCCTACGAGGCGTTGTATGGTAGGAGGTGTCAGACTCCTACCTGCTGGTCTGAGGTTGGAGATAAAGAGCTGTTTGACTTGGACTTTGTCCAAGATACTACCCTGCAGATCTAGTTGATCAGGGAAAAGCTGAAGCAGGCGCAGAATCGCCAAAAGAGTTACTACAATGTGCGGCATCGTCCACTGGAGTTCAGTGAGGGTGAGCACGTGTTTGTGAGACTTTCACCTGTCACCGGTGTTGGTCGGGCCCTTAGTGTGAGGAAGCTTAGCCCGCGGTTCATTGGGTCATATCAGATACTTGGTAGAGTAGGACCTGTTACCTACCGGCTTGCCTTGCCTTCGAACTTGGCCAACATCCATGACGTGTTTCACGTGTCTCAACTTCGCAAGTATGTAGCGGATCTTTCGCACGTGGTGCAACCGGATGATGTGGAGGTTCGGGAGAACCTAAAGACCCCCGTCGGACCACTCAAGATTCTCGATCGTGGAGAGAAGCAGCTGAGGAGCAAGATCATTCCGATGGTCAAAGTGCAGTGGACCGGAAGAACTCCTGAGGAGTGCACTTGGGAGCGAGAGGACGAGCTTCTCCGGCAGTATCCCAACTTCCGAGACAGGTATGTTTCTGATTTTGAGGACAAAAGCCTTAAAAAGGTGGGGTGAATGTAAGAACTCGCACCGTTAATTAAGGAACTTAATTAATTAATTATGAGAAATTAGAAAATAATTCCATAATTGACCCTAATAATTATTATGAGGCTTAGATAATTATAGTAAGTGAGTAAGAATGCTAAAAGTCGCTTTTCGGACGAAAAATGCAGATACCGATTCTGCTACTCGGTATAAATGTGTGACACCCTCCCCTGTATGCATCCAAGGGAGATGTATGCTAAGCGAATTAGAGTTGCAGTGTTAACGAATTTAATACTGAAACTGCATTATCAAGACAAAAATT
This sequence comes from Gastrolobium bilobum, assembly GCF_033153095.1. Lineage (NCBI taxonomy): Eukaryota > Viridiplantae > Streptophyta > Magnoliopsida > Fabales > Fabaceae > Gastrolobium > Gastrolobium bilobum. Next base: position 108,185 of record NW_026899975.1, on the reverse strand, counting down.
AAAATCTTGTATTGAAATCTGATTGCACATAAAAACAGCGGAAAATTTTGTAAAACACATTGCTTGCTGAAATTATAATTTTTCCAGAAATCTTGTCTGTCTTGCAAAAATCATATAAAATCGAAAATACAATCTTTGGTTACGAAAGTGTTATAATCTGAAAATAGACATCTGGGGCTTTACGTATATATAAATTATGGCCTATTCAGAGTCCCGTAGCTCCCGCAACAGAACTCGCAAGGTACTCGCTTATACAGTGCTGTTTTCCCAAACCTACCTGACTCGTAAAATAATATAAAATTGGGCTTACGAGTTTTTGGCATAAACTTTTTATAATTTAAAAATATACATTTCGGGCTTTACATACGTATAAATTACATCTCTTTCGAAGGTTTGTAGCCCCAGAAACAGAACTCGCAAAGTGCTCGCCAAATCAGCTTCAAAATTAGCATTTAAAACGGACATAAATCGTTTTGACAAAATAACATCAGAATTACTTAAGTTTTTGACTGAAAATAAAAATCCCCAAAATACAGCGAATCAAGACATATTCCAACAGTAATCTGTCTATCCCAATATTACATAAAAAAACAATCAGCCAACATCCAACAGACGCAGCAGGTAATCAGCATTTATCCAAAACAGCAGCAGTCTAACAAAATATGTCCAAATCAAAAACTTCATGCAATGCTTCTACATCTCCTGCAATTTTATAAAAATTGAGCCCCCGAAGAGGTGAGAAAAATCCCAGTAGTGTGATAGTAAATCCTGTAAAGCAACAATATTAGACTAGGTACAAAATTCCAAAACAGTCGCATCAACATTTAATTTTTCTAGACCGATGCTAACATATAATCATAGTGCGTATATAATGCCAAAGTACTAATCATATTGCGTATATAACGCCAAAATACTAATCAAGATGCGTCAAAAACACCAAAGGGGTGCGTATATAACGCCAAAATACTAATCAAGATGCGTATATAACGCCAAAGTAATGTACGTTCATAGCATTGTAGTGCACGTACTACTAACTAACACAGTGGAGATTCCATATGGCTCCTCAAAGTGAATTCCAACTGTGACCTATGCGAACTGAAGCCAAGTGTCCCATACCCTGGTCCCTGAGGGATACCTAAATGATGCGTGCTCAAACGTATGCTTACTTTTATTATATACTTCGGTTCCCAACATGAATGCATAATGTTGTATGCTATGACATGTTTGGTTTCACGCACCCATGAAAAATGCAATTTTATGATGATCATGATTATAACTAAGTATCAAAATTAGAGTACCATGTTTATCATGGATTTTTAATATCAACATATCGAATAACAAATACTCCCAAAACATAATTTCCATCATGTCAAGTCCAAGGCAGATTGCAAATCATATTTAACAAAATACGAATCCAAGGCACATGTGAGCAACAGTTCAAAATTCCATACACTAGCTAATAGTCACAATAGGTATCACCACCAAACACTTACCTTGTGTGTCCAAGTGTTAACCAAACAGCACCAAAATTTCAGTCCACTCCCTAGGAATTATGCGCACCTAAATACATGTGTGACAAGTCAGATTTTGTTTCATGTTTTTCCTATAATTTATCAACAAGTTTTCATGCTTCTAATTCTTATTCTGTAATCGGTTTTCATAGCTCCTACACTAGATTAATTTTCCGACTTAAGTTAATATACCAATTTGTTAATAGTGAAACAATCCAAGTTCCCTCATGCATTCTGGTTCGGTTTAGGTTGGCATTAGGTTTTCACTATTTAATTAATTACATAACCATTCCTACAGTACCTAAGGTGCACTAGGATGATCTCATAAGCATGCTGGACAATTAGCTTTGACACACTCGCAACACTAGGGTCAACAATTCAGTCCCACAAAACAGCCTAACAATAATCAAAGGGAAGCTATTTCCATACTCCAAAACCGGTCCTTTGAGCTAGTCTGCACCAAAGGTTCCAACACAACAGAATGGGAATAAAGGGAATGAAAACATGTATTCTCCTAGACTGCACATGAAACCGAAACAGAGAGGGGTGAGAAGTCTTGGTTTAGGTTAGATTACCTCCTTGCATATAATCTACGGTTCACGAAATCAGCCAAGAAGATATTCCCCAAGGTAGGTGCTAAGGTTCTCACTCCTTTCTCTCCAAAGCTCACGAATTCAGCCACATGCAAGGGAGTTTATCTACTCTCTAAGAATCAGATTTAAATTTGCATGCAAGAGGACATCTCCATCAGTCGAATGTGGTAGAATGCAACAAGGAAACAACAGAAACATACTTCACCTCTTAGATGGTGTCTTCGGCCGAACAGAGAAGGAGGGACAATGGGAGCTAGATGATGGTTCCTTTTCTGGTACAGGTCACGATTTGTGAATGTGTGAGGAAGGGAGAATGTTGTAGTGTTTTATTTTCCTCCTATGTGCTCACGGTCGTGGGGAAAAATGAGGAGAATGGATCAACCTTATTGTTCTCTAATGTGCATAGAAGGGAACTAAGAAGAGATCAGATTTTGGACTATGAGAAGGGAGCCCTTAGTCGTGAAGGGGTTTGGCCGAACCACAAGGGAAGAAATCCAAGTGTCCAATGATTGTACAAGTGGCGTTCATGCAATAAAAGTGATGAGGTGAGATAGGATGTGGTCTTTTGACCAATGAGAGGACATGCACACTGATTTCGTAAGATTAGTCAAGGATAAGGTTTAGTTATTCATGGATCAAGGTAAGAGGATTTTTGGCTAATTAGGGCCTTCCTCAAAGATACTTGGGCCGTAGCCCATTGAAGGCAAGGTGATCCAAATTCATCTCCTAAGGACATTATTTCATATAATTAATTAAATGATCACTAGGATTTTCTTTTTGTTGTAATTAAAATAAATCCTAACCTACGCTTACATGTAATTCGTGCACAAGACAGCCTCCTCACTCCTAATAGTAATTTAAATAATTTCTGAACAATTATTATTTCAAGTGACCACTAAGTAGTAGCTAAAGTTTCTACATACAAAGTAATTAAAAGTATTAGAATTCCCCCTACTCTAGTGATATGTATGTAAATCGAATTCAAGACATGCATTCACTATTCTAATGGCAATTTATATTAGCTCCTAACCTTCACGGGATGTTACACTCTCCCATCTTATTTTGAAGTTTGTCCCCAAACTTCGTCCTACCATCTCAAAAGCTACTTATTTCAAGTGCCTATCACGATTTCATTCATACGCTACGTTACGTCCAGATAGGTATCTATAACACCATCGAACATTAGTCTGGGTAATACAAACAGATTGCACCTTACCTGTTCATCAGATATATATATATATGTATATCCAAGTTTTACTCACCTGGGAGGAAATAATAAAAAAATTTCTACTTACTCCCAACAAAACCAATGTCCGGTTCTCTTTTATCAACAATCATACTACTACAAAATGAAGTAAAACCAATGTATTTATTTACTAACAAAGAACTCCAGTTATCAACATTCATGATGAAGCTCATGACTCTGGCACAGATTTGGTTGACAAGCTAGACAAACCCATTTACAAAACACTCCTTCACTATATACACTCTAACAAACAATATTAGTGTGGGCATAAGTGGGCAAAAATTTCATTCCCCTGATTCAAAATCACAACATGTGGAGTAGAACATGACAATAGACAGAGGGCTTCTCAAAATCCCTATATCGTCACTCACCCTTGACACCACACCATACTACCACTCTACTGATTCTAAATTTACCAGTTCCCATACAAAAGTGCAATTAACAAATCAGTGGCCGAATTGAAACAGTTCCTAAGAGTGTAGGGGTCCATTTAACAATGAAGTAATATAACCTCCTATTACCTGCGCAAATATAAGGGCTACTTAACTAGGATCTCTAATTACAAATGTTTCGTCTTTGCAATGTACATGTTACAAATCAGAAGTGCCCTTACTTCCTAACTTAATTCTTATCACTGATAACGACTCAGTTCACTCACTAAACACATCACACATTTGCATTATATTCAGATTTCGACATTATTTACCATACTTGATAACATCACGACAGAATTCAATACTTATTAGCCTTCAGGAAGTCAAGCAAGTAAAACAGAGCACATTACATTCTAAGTTTTAAAAGAGAGGAATCTTCATAAAATCACAAGGCTTCTATCCTGCTTTTCATACATATCATGTTAAGTGGTACCTCTCATACAGTTCGTCAAAACACCCATATGAGGAAACTTCCTCGAGCTTTCCGCTGTCCTAGGTACCTCGGATGTAGTTGACTCCACTGATCAGAGGATCAATTAACCATGATATGACTTTCCAATCATTGACACATATTATAATTTTGAAACAGCTACCCAACATAATCTACTAACATAGACCACACTTTTATAATTCAAGTTCACAGTGACTATATCCAAACTCCAAGTTGCAGTTAAATTTCTATCTATAGTGGCAAGCCACAAGCACGACACTAGACCTCATGCAGAAAGACACCAAATCCAAAGTTCACTTAAACCGAAAACTAATCTCATCCATACCAGCAGCAATACATATATTCAATAAGGACATTTCAAAATAATAACGATATATTATGATGCACTCAAAACAGATATCAAACTTTTAAGCATGGGATTTACAACAGTGTATTCAAGTTAAAGATTTAATATCATGCCTGTTAAATAGTAATTAAACAACATCAGGGTGCTCACGTTAAATTTAACTTTTATTTCGCATACTCAGCCTTTATGTTAGATGTCCAAGGAACTATGCAAGTATACAAGAAGTTCTAACTAGTAACTGGCTCTAGGCATATTCACCAACCATCAACAGTTCCCAATAAACATGAACAGAAGGTAGAGAAGATTCATCTTAATTTATATTTAGAATTTGAACACACATGCAATTAAATCAAGAGAAAGGTTCATCCCAGAATTTAATATAAAACAAAAGTTATAGATCCACTATTTCCCCATTAATAGTTCGACCAAATCATACAATGGATAAATGCAATTTAAGGATCGATGTTTATGGCAAAAAAAAAATATATATAGTTTTCTTTTTAAACATGCCATATTTTCTCATTTCTGTCGGTCTTTTCTAACAGTGTTATTTCTTGATAACTAGGTCACGATTGCAAAATAATCAAGTGTAAAAGGGAAGAACATCTTTTCCTTGATTTTGATACCAAAAGTATGTCATAAAAATTACACAAAATGCTGGTTTGATTAATCATTTCTTTATTGCAGCGCTAAACTAGAGAGATTACATCAACACAGATTCAGCCAGCCAAATTCACCTACAGCTCCCCTTTACTGAAAATAAAAGCCACCATTATCTTCTTTCGAAAATAAGTCAAATAAAGGTATATTATGTCATCAGTAAAAGCAATACTCAACATGTTCAACACTAATGGCTTTTACCTACACTTTGATAAACAGAATCAATGTGGGAAGCTGTAAAAGTTTATGAATGTTAACAATCAGTAAGACATTAAATATTTAATGAATTTGCTTACTAAAAAAATGAAATGAAATAAAGATCGGTTTGCAACATTAATAGACTTGCAATATTTAAACATTGGAATGCACATGCCATCTAGATTCTGTTGTATAAATACACAAATAAAATAAAATCACAGTGCTCAACATGGCATAACATAAGCTTGTTAATCTATATCACATAAGATAATTTAAATGAAGGCTACACATAAATAATTAACATAGACAGATTCTTGGCAAGAAGTGGCCTATCAATGAATGACCCAAGACCCATTTAGAAGCTCCTAATTATCAGAGAAAAGCACCACAAGCCTAATAGGAGAAAAAAAACCATAGTAGGATTTGTTTCTAGAGATACTAATTAAGTTATTCTTCAATTCTTCAAAACCATTTCACTAAGACAAAAGAACAAAATAATTTGAAACTTATGCTCAATATAGTGGTTTCAGCCTACAGGGAATTACCGTGAGGTTCAGCAAACAAATAAATTGAATTTCAAGGTCTTTGTTCTTCAACACACTCAAACACACTCTGAAGCCTTTCCCTATTTCATATCGTAAGTTGGTAAACTCAAATTTGAAAGTATAAACAACTTCAGAGGTTATAAGTTGGCAAGAAGTGGATATCTGAACATAAACCAATAACATACAATAACTAAAACATCAAAGCTTTGGGCATACAAACTCTACATACAATCAAAACTTTTAAAACATAGACTGGAAATGATGAAGTTAATCATGCAATAGTAAAAGAACTGCAAGAATAAAGACCCTACATAAATTTGTCTCCATACAGCCTTAAGGTTAAGCAACAAGTCCCTCTTAATACTATTTAACCACATCAAACATCAACATTCCACTATCACCACTCTGCTCTAACCGAATACCTCCTTATTCAATTAAGAACGTAACCGAATTACTGAAACGACAGCTGTCACTATTATCCAGCAATAGAACACAACCACACATACACGAAATTGGCATAAATCTCAAGGGCAAGTACGTACCAGCAATTATTATTTACGGCTCAAGGCATTACTCATTAAGAATTACCTCTAGCATAGGCATAAATATAACCTTCTATACAATCCATAGAGAACAGAATTGACAATTAATTATTAATGCAAGTAGCAATTTAATATTTCACACATAGTGTTCTGACACAAGTATACCCCGTGATAACCATGATTGTGCATACACACCTTACGCGTCAGTAAGTTGATCAGGCTCACCTCCTAGCATTGAAGTGTGCACAGCCATGCTTAATCTCGAGTTCTGCCAGTGCCGTCTCACCTCAAGGTACAAGTCAATTTTAACCAGCATTTCATTCAACGACTATATTCAAACGACAACAATCCAACGAACATATACAGACAACCAATATATTCAACCAACCATAATTCAGCAACCAACTTCAAACAGCAAACATTTCATCAAATACAGACACCTTGAATTAAAACTGCTCTGATACCATTTAGTGTGACACCCTCCCCTGTATACATCCAAGGGAGATGCCTGCTAAGCGGATTAGAGTTGCAGCGTTAACGAATTTAATACTGAAACTGCATTATCAAGTCAAAAATTAAAATCTTGTATTGAAATCTGATTGCACATAAAAACAGCGAAAAATTTTGTAAAACACATTGCTTGCTGAAATTATAATTTTTCTAGAAAACCTGTCTGTAAAAAATCATATAAAATCGAAAATACAATCGTTGGTTACGAAAGTGTTATAATATGAAAATAGACATCTGGGGCTTTACGTACATATAAATTATGGCCTATTCGGAGTCGCGTAGCTCCCGCAACAGAACTCGCAAGGTACTCGCTTATACAGTGCTATTTTCCCAAACCTACCTGACTCGTAAAAATAATATAAAATTGGGCTTACGATTTTTTTGCATAAACTTTTTATAATTTAAAAATATACATCTGGGGCTTTACATACGTATAAATTACATCTCTTTCGGAGGTCTGTAGCCCCAGAAACAGAACTCGCAAAGTGCTCGCCAAATCAGTTTCAAAATCAGCATTTAATACGGACATAAATCGTTTTGACAAAATAACATCAGAATTACTTAAGTTTCTGACTGAAAATAAAAATCCCCAAAATACAGCAAATCAAGACATATTCCAACAGTAATCCGTCTATCTCAATATTACATAAAAAAAAAACAATCAGCCAACATCCAACAGAAACAGCAAGTAATCAGCATTTATCCAAAACAGCAGCAGTCTAACAAAATATCCAAATCAAATACTTCAACCAATGCTTCTACATCTCCTGCAATTTTATAAAAATTGAGCCCCCGAAGGGGTGAGAAAAATCCCAGTAGTATGATAGTAAAACCAGTAAAGCAACAATATTAGATTAGGTACAAAATTCCAAAACAGTCGCATCAACATTTAATTTTTCTGGACCGATGCTAACATATAATCATGGTGCGTATATAATGCCAAAGTACTAATCATATAGCGTATATAACGCCAAAATACTATCAAGATGTGTATATAACGCTAAAGGGGTGCGTATATAACGCCAAAATACTAATCAAGATGCGTATATAATGCCAAAGGGGTGCGTATATAACGCCAAAGTAATGTACGTTCATAGCACTGCAGTGCACGTACTACTAACTAACACAGTGGAGATTCCATATGGCTCCTCAAAGTGAATTCCAACTGTGACCTATGCGGACTGAAGCCAAGTGTCCCATACCCTGGTACCTGAGGAATGCCTATATGCTGCGTGCTCAAACGTATGCTTACTTTTATTATATACTTCGGTTCCCAACATGAATGCATAATGTTGTATGCTATGACATGTTTGGTTTCACGCACACATGAAAAATGCAGTTTTATGATGATCATGATTATAACTAAGTATCAGAATCAGAGTACCATGTTTATCATGGATTTTTAATATCAACATATCGAATAACAAATACTTCCAAAACATAATTTCCATCATGTCAAGTCCAAGGCAGATTGCAAATCATATTTAACAAAATACGAATCCAATGCACATGTGAGCAACAGTTCAAAATTTCATACACTAGCTAATAGTCACAATAGGTCTCACCACCAAACACTTACCTTGTGTGTCCAAGTGTTAACCAAACAACACCAAAATTTCAGTCCACTCCATAGGAATTATGCGCACCTAAATACATGTGTGACAAGTCAGAATTTGTTTCATGTTATTCCTATAATTTATCAACAAGTTTTCATGCTTCTAATTCTTATTCTGTAATCGGTATTCATAGCTCCTACACTAGATTAATTTTCTGACTTAAGTTAATATACCAATTTGTTAACAGCGAAACAATCCAAGTTCCCTCATGCATTCTAGTTCGCTTTAGGTTGGCATTAGGTGTTCACTATTTAATTAATTACATAACCGTTCCTACAGTACCTAAGGTGCGCTAGGAGGATCTCATAAGCATGCTGGACATTTAGCTTTGACACATGCAACACTAGGGTCAACAATTCAATCCCACAAAACAGCCTAACAATAATCAAATGGAAGCTATTTCCATACTCCAAAACCGGTCCTTTGAGCTAGTCTGCACCAAAGGTTCCAACACAACAGAATGGGAATAAAGGGAATGAAAACATGTATTCTCCTAGACTGCACATGAAACCGAAACAGCGAGGGGTGAGAAGTCTTGGTTTAGGTTAGATTACCTCCTTGCATATAATCTATGGTTCGCGAAATCAGCCAAGAAGATAGTCCCCAAGGTAGGTGCTAAGGTTCTCACTCCTTTCTCTCCAAAGCTCACGAATTCAGCCACATACAAGGGAGTTTATCTACTCTCCAAGAATCAGATTTAAATCTGCATGCAAGAGGACATCTCCATCAGCCGAATGTGGTAGAATGGAGCAAGGAAACAACAGAAACATACTTCACCTCCTAGATGGTGTCTTCGGCCGAACAGAGAAGGAGGGACGATGGGAGCTAGATGATGGTTCTTTTCTGGTACAGGTCACGGTTTGTGAATGTGTGAGGAGGGGAGAATGTTGTAGTGTTTGATTTTCCTCCTATGTGCTCACAGTCTTGGGGAAAAATGAGGAGAATGGATCGACCTTATTGTTCTCTAATGTGCATAGAAGGGAACTAAGAAGAGATCAGATTTTGGACTATGAGAATGGTGCCCTTAGTCGTGAAGGGGTTTGGCCGAACCACAAGGGAAGAAATCCAAGTGTCCAATGATTGTACAAGTGGCGTTCATGAAATAAAAGTGATGAGGTGAGATAGGATGTGGTCTTTTGACCAATGAGAGGATATGCACACTGATTTCTTAAGATTAGTCAAGGATAAGGTTTAGTTATTCATGGATCAAGGTAAGAGGATTTTTGGCTAATTAGGGCCTTCCTCAAAGATACTTGGGTCGTAGCCCATTGAAGGCAAGGTGATCCAAATTCATCTCCTAAGGACATTATTTGATATAATTAATTAAATGATCACTAGGATTTTCTTTTTGTTGTAATTAAAATAAATCCTAACCTACACTTACATGTAATTCGTGCACAAGACAGCCTCCTCACTCCTAATAGTAATTTAAATAATTTCTGAACAATTATTATTTCAAGTGACCACTAAGTAGTAGCTAAAGTTTCTACACACAAAGTAATTAAAAGTATTAGAATTCCACCTACTCTAGTGATATGTATGTAAATCGAATTCAAGACATGCATTCACTATTCTAATGGCAATTTATATTAGCTCCTAACCTTCACGGGATGTTACAAAATGCGTACCGAAGAAGTATCCCAGGAAATTATAATTAGTGTGGGGATATTACTAGAATAATATATAGGACTTGTAAAACAAGTTTCAAGTCAAAATAATGAGAACTGGTGCCAGAACTGATACTGGCTATGGAAAAGCGCATACCGGAAAGGTGCAGCGAAAAATAAAATAAAAATATGAAAAATCTTATAAAAATGAGTAGGTTCAGAATCCTAAGTTTAGGATTAAAAAGCTAAGCGTAGCTATTAGCGCTAATACAGTGTGATTAACTTTAAGTGGGCTATAAATACCTCTCTTGCACAAAACCCTAGGTATTCTATCAGCCTCTACGTGACCTTCTTGAGGAGCTGACTTGTTGTTACTGTTCCATTGCATTTCCTTCTCCATTTCTTGAGCTTTGAGGCTTTTCTTCCATGAAAGCTTCTCCTAAACACTTGTTGTGAGAAATAGTTATCAATGGAATGGGGTTGTGGTCTTGTTTCTGAGTAAGGGAGTCAGTTTGAGGGAGAGTTGGGTGCTGACCTTGGGTTTGTAGGGTGTGTGAACCTTGTGCTTCATACTTTGGAGGTCCAAGGAGCCACCTTTGGTGAGGAAAAACCTTGCTTGCTTCTCATTTTCGTGTACCTGTGGAAACAGAACTTTGTGAGCTTCAAGTGAACTCCAAGAGCACCTTCTTGCTCTGTTTTGAGCTTGTGGTATGATCATCACCCTTGTGCTTGAGTTTCTTTGTTAAAAATGAAACCTTGATGCATGTAATGAACTAAAGTTGATAACTTAAGGTTGGGTAATGCTAAACACACCTAGAAATGCATGTTTAGGCTTCTGTAATCGGTAAAAGTTGGACCTTTGGATTGATATCTCGCGAAATACAAAATCTGAGTTCTGCCGCAAAATATCCGGATATTGGGATAGAAATATCCGGATATTGATATCCGGATATGGGGTTCTGAATAGTCGAATATTGATATCCGAATATTGACAGTCAGATATCCGGATATTGATATCCGGATATACCCCCGACAAATATCCGAATATTCTGGGTTTTCGAAGAACAGTAGCTGCACTGTTCATACATAATGATGTTTGGGGTTTGTGGACCCTAGACTGGTTAAGTTGAGCTTCTGTATTGATTAGTTAAGTTAGAAATTAAGTGATTAAGGGTTTGTGGCTTTGTGAGAAGCCTTAAGACACGAAATGTAAAGGAAAGACGTTGTCCTTGTGTCTTATACTTGTTGAGTATGATTTTGATATGATTGTTGGTCCAAAACAGATTGTGATTCTGTTGTGTTTGGGCTTTGAGATTGGTTGGACTCTTGGCTTGGATTGTCAGCTTGCAAGGTAAGCTTTCGTGTCCTCGGTTTAGCCATTGTTGGTTCCACCATGTCCCACGGGGGGATGGTTTATATGCATGATGTTGTTCTCATGTATTGTTTTGATAAATGTGATTGAGCTGTTATATGCGAATGCCTTTATGATATACATGTGGTGTTCCACCTATACGATAAGCCTGAGTATGTGGAGACATACAACTGGTGAGGCTGTGCGTGAGGTGCAAGCGGTGTTCCTTGTACTTATTGTGGGGATGTAGACGTACGTCTTGCATTTCTCTGGCCAGTAGAATAGTTAAAACACACATGGCATGAATATCTGTTGCACTGCATAGTTTTGGAACTTATACTGTTAAATTGCTTTTGAGCTTATATTGCTCGTGTAAGTGAGCTTGGGGTGGAAGATCCTTGAGGACCTCTTGTCTTACTGAGATTTCTTTTTAGAGATCTCACCCCACGTTTGGGGCACATATTTCAGGTTCAGATAATGCGGTGGTTGAGACCTCTAGCAGCAGGAGGCCGGAGCTTAGCTGATTATATGTTGTTATGTTGCTTATGTTGGATACTGGATATTGGATGCTGTTTATGATTTCTGTCTTTATATTGATATTTGAGTTGAGACTCTTTGTAGGCTTTGTTGCCTTATTTGGTGAGCATGAAGTTTGTCCATGCCACATTGATGTTAGTACTTTTAGCTTGAGTTGTATAAACTATCAGGGTTGTCCGGTCTACGTGTGGTAGTTCCGAGACTAGAGACACATTTATGCTATTTATATATTGAGGTATTTCAGTTAGTTGTCTTTTGCAATTTACATACAGGCGATGTTTTATGAAATGAATTAAGTAATTCAACTTGGCTAATGATAATGACGACATAATTGAAAAGAAAAAGATATTATGCATTTTTAAATTAAGCGTGGCTTAATACGATGATATGATAACAAACCGGATATATACGGGGTGTTACACATTAACCCATCAACTAAACCCAAGAAAAAATCTAGTAACATTTCATCAACAAAATTTCATCTGTGTAAGCTTCATATCTCATTGCCCAAAAAAAAACTATATTATTGTTTACTGATGCTTTTGTATTTCAATTTTTTTTTTACAAAGCCAATATATACAAAAGATGTTATTTGCACAGTAATCATGAAACAACATTTAGGATTTTTAAAAAACTGAAAACCGATCCAATCCAAACCGAAAAAAATTGAATTGGATCGGATCAGATTTGAAAAAAAAATCCAAACTAAATAGATGATTACATGATCAAACCGAAGAGATTGGATCAGATGATTTTTACTTCTAAAGCCGATCCAATCAAGACCGCGAACACCCCTACTCATAGATAACTCATCTTATCTAATCAAATAAAGTATAATGACTGGTGATTGACTCATTCTCATCCATCAAATAAAGCATACTGACTCATCCTAATCCAATGCATTTAATGTTATGATATGCATAGGGATAAATATTATTATTATGATTTAGTACTATTGATTATCACAATTTATTATTAATATAACTTAATTATTATCAAAATAATTATTCGCATTACCAATCAAATGATAATAATATTAAATGCATAATTTAATATATACACAATAATATATTACTATAATAACATTAAATGTTTAAATTACTATATATCACCAATCAATTAATAATTCAAATAATTATTATCAGAATTTATCATTAGTCCTAATAATATATATATATATATATATATATATATATATATATTATTACTATTTATTTATAAAGTATTTATTACAATTATAAATTACTATTTGTCCTTGGGGTATTACACGAAAATGGCAGCAGAGACTGTGGAGGAGGAGGCAGAGGCGATGGCGTGTATGTTTGTGTTTGAGATTGAAGGAAGAGAAGAAGAAAAATAATAATATTTTTTTTTTTTGTAAATAAAAATAATAATATTAAAGGTAGGTGGAATGTTAGTTTTGTAAGATGACCCACATTTATACTAATAATTGACAATCAATCAAATATATAATTAGTGAACTTGAGCCAATATTTCAAATAATGTCTTGGCCTATCAAATAATTTTTGGTCACATTTTCATAAAATTTTATTTCGCAACATATTTTTAGTAATCATGAATCTTCGATAGAAATTTTTTTTTCTCTCTACCAAATGCCTCGTAAATATATTTTGAGATTTTGGCATTCTTCAACAGTAACAAGACTAACTTTGGAATTATTTGAGGGTTATAAAACTCGACGTTATATCTTGTTTCTTGTTGCTGCTCGTGAGTTGCATATATACGAGTGTAGTAGGTGTTAATCATTTTGGAATGTTAAAATTGTAGAAAAGACTTTACTTGAAGTTTGGTAAATATTGAAAAATTATTTTGCTCAATATATATTATTGTGATAAATAAACTTGCTAAAATAAGTGATGTTTCTAAACTGTATGCTACTCATGATCACTTGAATTGGGTCATGACTCATGACACTTTTATATGTAAAGTACCAACCCATGATTTTATTTTATTTTTAGTCGACGTCGCGACTTTTATTTTCATACACCGGCTGAATGGCCTTTTATTTTCATCCTTTTAATTCTTTTTTTTTTGTTTTATTATTTATTTTATATTGTTTTCATATATATTTTTTAAACTCTTTTTAGTTAATATAACATTACTAAATGAGTATGGGATCAAAAAAAAAATTGCGGAAAACTTTGATTCAAAAATATTATATTATTATAAACGAGGTAAATGAATAAATTAAGAAATTTAATTTAAATAAATGAATAGAAAAATTTTAATCTCATATATTGCTACAATTTAAGTTTCTACTCCGTTAAGTCGGATACTTTCCTCATAAACAAACTTAAGAGTGTTCCTCCGGTTTCTCATACTATTCGAATAAAGGAAATATCACTCATCAATTATGTAAAGTTTCATTAATATATATAAGATATTAAAAGAATATTTTATAACCCAAAAATAATAAAACTCTTGATAAATCATAATTTTTATTAAATATAAAATTTTGGATAAATTTTATTTACTATAAATTCTTAAAAATAATGAAAAGCCACTTCAATGAAAGAAAATTATACAATTCTAATAATAATAATTTTTAAATAACTAATAATTCTTTCATATGCTTTTCCATTTTATATCATTCTTTTATTTATTACATTAGAAACCTTAATCTGTAAAATATCATGTTACATATAGTTTTGTATGGATCTTAGTGATTAAAAGTATATTTTTTGAAGGACACAAGTTGTGTCTTTTTAGTGATTAACATTATATATTATAGGTAATAGATAGTTATAATATAATTTCTTTTTCTCTCTCTACGTTAGCGGAGAAGAGAGAAAGAAAAGAGAGTAACTTTTGATATTATAATTATGTATTACCCGTAATGCATAGCATTAATCACTAAAAGAACACAATTTTATGTTATTTTAAACGACAAACCTTTTCCCGAATCTAAAACACTTTTTGTGTTTGTTCAAGTTTGATTTCCATCTTTGTGTGATGCGCTTGAAGCTTCTTGTTTCAAGTTTCCATGGACCAAGTCTTGAAGTCACATGCAATAATAGGCCTTCAGCAGGCGGGGATTATATTAAATTCAAGCAATCTATGGAAAGTTGTCTTGTAATAAACAAGTTCATTCCAAGTGGTCACAGAAAGCTCCTCTCTTTGCTTAGACAATTTCATCAAAGCAAGCAGAACAAGGAGAAAATGACACCTTGTTTTTTGCCTTGGACATTTTCTGGCAGGTTTTTTTCTCTCTCCACAATATGACATTTATCCAAATTACTCTGCCCCAAATCAAGTACTATTTGATATAATAGCTTACTCTGTCCTAAATCAAGTACTATTTGATATAATGTCTCCAATTAATCATAATATTTTGTCAAAAGGGATTGTTCAATTTTTTAGATTCAAGCACTTTGCATATAAGGCCAAGATTTGATTCCAACCAACTTTTCGTTGGCAAGCAATATCTAAGTACAACTACAAGACCTCGCTGAAGCCTATATTCCTTTAAATCGGATAGTCTCATATCCCCCTTCAGTTGTTATAACCAAAAAAAAAAAAAAACATCATAACATTTTCAAGCACAAATCATAGTTTAAAATCGCAAGGTTACATGTTCGAGTCTGAAATAATCTCTTTGCCTAAGTATAAGGGTAAGACGGCGTACAATCAACTCTTATTCCTACACTCGCATATCTTTGTTATATAGAACGTCAATATCCTTGTTAGGATCGTATGCAATGTCATAGGAATGAAATTAAGAAGGTAGTGACAATACTACTTCCACATGTTCTACCTGCCGGCCTATATTTGTGTGAGCATAATGGCGTTAGGATTGTCCTTTTTATTATTATATTATGAATGGTAAATAGGCCAACTAGAAAACAAATAGTCATTGTAGTATCAGTCAATTTGACTAGTTCCATTTCCGGCAAATATCACTGAACATTGGGACTTATTTTTTAGTCCAAAATTTATTCTATTCATAAGCCATCTCATATTTACTACTCCCACGTCTAGCAACAAAGCTGATTAATCCACATAAACATTTGCAACAAATTCATATTGTTCCCAAAATGGAAAGAATTTCTATCTGGGTAGTCTTCATTACATCCCTTTTCCTGTTAAACATGACCAATTGTGTGGAGGATGAGGTCAAGGGAACACTGATACAATTTCTGGCACAAATCACTGGTAATAGTAGCCAACAGAATTCCACTTTGGTTTGGAAACAAGACTCTGATCCCTGCAAGGACCTTTGGCAAGGTGTATACTGTGATGAACAAAATATTTCTATAAAGAGGTTGTATCTTAATAGGTCCAACTTGAGTGGAACTCTTGATGTTGCTATGTTTTGCAATTTGCAGCCCCTAGCTGCATCTCTCACCTTTCTCAGTCTTGATGGCAACAACATTAGTGGAGGGATAGCATCTGAGATTGGAAACTGCACACAACTCACTCGGCTGCATGTAAGTGGAAACCAACTTGCTGGTAACCTTCCAAGTTCACTTGCCATGTTAGATAATTTGAAAAGTCTAGACATTTCAAACAACAAGTTTTCAGGTCCCTTGCCAGACTTGTCTAGAATCTCAGGACTGAATGTGTTCCTTGCACAAAACAATGACCTCAGTGGAGATATACCCTCATTTGATTTCTCCAATTTGGACCATTTCAATGTCTCCTTCAACAATTTCAGAGGCCTCATTCCTGATGTGCATGGCCATTTCTTAGCAGATAGCTTCCTTGGTAATCCTGAACTCTGTGGAGATCCACTACCAAAAAATTGTTCTGGGTTGACTCTTCCTGTTAATGAGACATCATCAGAAGAATCAAAGGGATCAAATGGTCCTTCTAAAGACCAAATTCTTATGTATTCAGGCTATACTGCATTGGGAGTTGTTTTTATCCTTTTTGTAGTCTTTAAGCTGTGTAGAAGAAAGAAAAAAGAAAAGAAAGTTGAAGCATTGAATGGGGTAGTGACAAATGGTGGTAGTGAAAAGCCCAGCAATGTTTCAAGTGAATACAAAACTGAGGTAAGCAGATCCGAGTTTTCAGTCACTTCTGAAAGTGGGATGGTTTCACAATCACTTGTAGTTCTTTCAAGGCCAGTGATAAATGAACTAAAATTGGAAGACTTGCTGAGAGCCCCTGCTGAATTGATTGGCAGAGGAAAGAATGGAAGTCTTTTTAAGGTGATGCTTGACAATGGGATTATGGTGGTTGTAAAAAGGATCAAGGATTGGACTATTTCCAGCCATGACTTCAAGCAAAGAATGCAAATGCTGAGTCAAACAAAGCACCCTCATGTACTATCACCTCTAGCTTTCTATTGTTCCAAACAAGAGAAACTTTTGGTCTATGAATATCAGCAGAATGGAAGCTTATTCAATCTTCTACATGGTAAATACAATATCTTGATCTTGTTTCTATATTATGCTATACTTTCTTTATGGAATTAGAAATATCATATCAAATTTCTTTTTCTTTTTCTTTTTTATAAATATCATGTTTGGAATTTCCTTAATAAAAAAGATCACTTCCCGTTAAATCTCGACTAACAAGATTAGGAATTAGAGCAATATATGTACGCAACCTGACCTTTGCATATTTGCGAGAAGACTTTCCTGCATTTAAATCTATGACCTTTCAGGCAGAGGAGCAAATTACTCTTGCTCGAGGCTCACCCTCTTTGGAACTTCCTTAATAGTGAAAAAATTTCACAAATCTTTCTATAAACTTGTGTATGAAGCAACATGTCCTAAAGTACATGATATGCTTCTCAGGTACAACAAAAACCTTTGACTGGACCAGCAGACTTGGAATTGCAGCTACAATAGCTGAGGCAATAACTTTCATGCATCAAGAGCTTGGCCAACATGGTATTGTTCATGGTAATCTAAAATCGTCAAATATTTTGCTAAACAAAAATATGGAGCCATGTATAAGTGAGTATGGTGTTATGAGTATGGAAGATAAAAAAAGTTCACCTTTTGCAAGTCCTATTGCTGCTGGTGCATCAAATGTCTTCAAGGAAGATGTTTATGGCTTTGGTGTTATACTTCTTGAACTACTTACTGGAAAGTTAGTGAAGAGCAATGGAATTGACTTGACTGAATGGGTTCAATCAGTTGTAAGAGAAGAATGGACAGGTGAAGTTTTTGACAAGTTCCTAATATCAGAGTATGCAAGTGAAGAGAGGATGGTCAATTTGCTTCAGGTGGCTATAAGATGTGTCAATCGTTCCCCAGAGGCTAGGCCAAGTATGAACCAAGTTGCTCTCATGATTAACACTATAAAAGATGAAGAAGAAAAATCCTTGACTTATGAAGTGTGATTTAATGCTGCAGAGTGCTTATGCTTATGAAAGCTTATAAATCAAACAAGAAACAGGAGGGAGAGCCTTTCTCTAAGTGAAATTTCTTATATCTATATAGGTTCAAGGAATTTCATCCTTCAAATCAATTTCTGTAGAATATTTGTACGTTTCTATTGAATAACTAGGCAGGAGCTGCATTTAGGGATGTCAAATACTACTCTTTGATAATTACGAATTAACTGTAGACTGAATTATTGTTCCTACTTGAATTTATCCATCGTTGACTATATATATATATATGGGGTTTATGTATGTAATGTTACATGATAAGACCTCAATTTCCTACAGACACAAAGTCTGTGGGTCTGCCGTAATATTTTGAAAGAAAAACAAAAGAAAATAATAGACGTTGTTCTCCATGTATCTGTAGGAATAAAATTTTATGGTCCTGCAACATAACTTTTCATTTTCCCTATATACAGGCATGCAAAATGATTTCTGCAGCTGTTGTACCTACAGCAAGCAAGGATCCACATCCGGATCCTAGGATACGGCAACGAATCCTGAGTTTTTTTTTTAAAAAAAAAGCCACGAGGCCCACTTTTCTGTGTCAGCTGTAGATAACGCTATCTACGGCTGCTGCAGAAATGTTAAGCCCATATATATATAGGTTTAAAACATCTCCTGTTACTGCAAGTTCTTTTTCTTATGCCACGGAGTATATATATATATATATGTGTGTGTGTGTTCTCATATAATAGTAATTAATGTTGGCTTTGGATGGTCAAGATTAGCTGTTTTTGTACTTTCACAATCTCTTTCAAATATTCTTAGAGAATGAGAATATTTGATACAATTTAAGAGGAGCTTTCTAAAGAGAATGAGAAGTGGCTTCTTAAAGTTAGGCTTTTCAATTGCTAGGAACCTACCTGTATCTCCCTTTCTATTTTCAATTACATCTTTATAGATAACTAATATATTGTCAGGTCACTTTAATGAAGAATATTCTTTTTTAAATAATTTACATTTAATTCTATTATATATTTTGTAAGAGAATTTCTGAGATTCATAAGAATATTTGGATAGCAATTGATAATACTCTGGATCATTAACATCGTTGTGCTATATAGCAACAGACAAACCTTATGTTGAAAACTTCTTGTCTCTGATTGCAGTTGTTCTTTCAGCTTTTTCTTTAGTTCTTTGACCCATGTAGGTCTCCCAATTGACCGAGCTCAGTTTGCTACCAAAGCAAGGTTGCTACCAATTAGCTACCAAGGAACAAAAGAACAAAAGCATGACTTTAATTATCATGAACATCGAGTTAAAAAAACATCTAATTGGATTACTTGGTCATAAGTTACTTTAATGAACAATGGTGCCAACAAATTGATCCAATGACCAGGGCAAGAAGGAATAATACTGACATGTTTCTTATTAATTTAGAAATATATAAATTAAAGGAACAAGCTGTTTACAAATTTTTCAAATTACACTAAATATGACCGGTCATACACTCTTGATTAAAATATGACCGGTCATACTTAGCGTAGTTTGTAAGAGTTTGTAAATAAAAAGTTTGTAAATATAACATTCCCCTATAAATTAAATACCTCTCAAGTTTATCAAAACTATGCGAGAAGTATATCCAACTGCACGCTATATTAAAATTTAGAGTAAATATCATTTTCGATCCTCAGCAAATTTTACGTTGCCCGCTTTAGTCCCTAGCAAATAAAAAGGCTATTCGTGGTCCCTAAGAAATTCAAAGTGGATCTATTTTAGTCTTTTTGAGGAACTAGTGTGGGTCTTTTTTGAATTTGTGAGGGACCACGATTTAAACTAAATGAGTTCATTTTTAATTTCTTAGGGACCACAAATAGCCTTTTTATTTGCTAGGGACTAAAGCGGACATCGTGAAATTTGCTAAGGACCAAAAAAGATATTTACTCTAAATTTAAAGTCAGATAGAGGAGTGAAAAAATTTCTATATCAAAAAGGAATTAATAAGTGAGTAAATAATTGGAAGGAGATAACCCATGTATGTTAAAGCAACTAACCTGTGTGCCAAGTCCATTTATATTCATAGATTTTAAATAGTTACTGAATGATGGTAGTTCAATTGATGCCTGAGAATTAAGCAGGTGAGAGTAAGAGCATGTGTTTGATCCTCCTCAGTACCGTCTTTGAAAGGGGTTTAAAGCCTTAATCCCGGGACCTACCTCGAATCGGACTAGTCACAAAACGATGAACCGATTGGAATATCTCCAAAAAATAAATTTTAAATAGCCATTTCCACCCCGCTCAATGAAATCAAAAAGAATAAGTTATAAGAAGGAGATAATAATGATAGGTTCCAAATTGCAATGTTTTCGTAACTGTTGATACTCAGCTCTATTACAGTCAACATAATCAATCTAGTTGTCTGTCACTTTCTTATGCACTTCTCTAGGAAGCTATGTTCAGCCTAGCTGTCAGATTTTGCATTTATTATTGTGTTAGTTGTTAGTTGGCAAGTTAGTTGTTAGTAGCATTAACTTTATTAGTTGTTAGTTGGCAGATTAGTTGTTATAGTATTTAATACTCATCTTATATAAATATTTTGGTGTAGAGCTGAATATGTGCAATGAAAAATACAGCTTTTGTGTGTGCTATCTCCCTATTTTTTCCTAAGTTCTTGTTCTAAGATTTCTTCATGGTATCAGAGCCCTCCTCTTGAGGGCCTGACCACCATCCTTATCCCATGTCCATACTATATTTTGGCTCCATGAGAGCTCTTCAAACCAATGTTAATGGTGAAACTTCAAACCCCAACAATAAAACACTAAACCCAATAGCCCCATCTCCTATCTCAAATGAAAGTACATCTCTTATCATCACTGGACATCGATTCAATGGAGAAAACTACTTGTTGTGGTCTTAAAGTGTTCTCATGCGCCTCAAAGGAAGATGAAAGGTTGAGTATCTCACCGGTGTCATAAAAGAATCGAATGAGAACGATCCAAAACATGAACATTGGGACTTAGAAAACAACCTCATTATGTCATGGCTCATTAATTCCATGACTATTGAAATGACTACATTATGTGCAAGTCTGCCAAACAAATTTGGTATGGAGTCAAGGTTGGTTACTCCAAGAAGGATAATATAGAAGCTCTAACACAACAACTCTATTTCAAGTTAAAAGGGTTCTAATAGACCTGAAGGTGAGTTAATGTTACCCAATATTACTATTATAATGCATAATTTGCAGCAAGTGGACACTTATGAGACCTTGGAGTAGGGGTGCACTAGCTGCTCAGAAACGTTCCGCAAGTATATGGAGAAGAAGTGTATCTACCACTTCCTTCTTGGCCTCAACCTTTCGTTTGATGGTGCTCGCAACCGTATCATGGCTACTCACCCCTTACCCTTATTAATTGAGGTGTTCTCTGAAATTAGGTGAGAAGAAAGCTGTCAACAACTGATTCAGCCCCATCAGCATAATAATTCAGGTATGGAAGATAATGCTCTTATGACAGGAAAAATATTCTTCACTAATGGCAAACCTAGGCGCAACGGGAGACTATGGTGTAATCATTCTAACAAACCTGGTCAAACCAAAGAAGTATACTAGAAGTTGCATGGAAAATCCGCCAATTGGCCGAAAGAAAAAAAGCCACCTTTTAGAAGTTGGGTGTACCCTTATCTTCACCTCCAATACTCCTAAACATTTTTTAGGTGAAGCCATTCTTACCGCTACCTACCTTATTAACCGCATGTCTTCCCGGATATTCAATTTCGAGTCTCCAATCCAATAAATCCTTCTCACTTACCCTCATTTTCCAATATATCCTCTCCCTCCTAAGGTCTTTGGTTGCACTGTCTTTGTCCATAATACTCATGGTGGTAAACTTGAACCTCTGGCCATTAAGTGCATTTTCATAGGTTATTCCCCTACAAAAAGGGATACATTTTCATAGGCCATTCCCCTCTTACCAAGAAAACTTATGTTAGCATGGATGTTACGTTTCTTGAAGAACTATTATCACCAATTTCCCATTCAGGGGGAGAGTGATCCAAGGCAACTAAATGAATGTCCAATTACTTCTCCCACAGAAGACTAAGGCACCCTAAACTCCTTCATACATGAGCCAGTCTTCCCAGCAACTCTACCTTAAGTCAACCATATTATGCCACCTAAGTCTAACATTCTTATCACGCATGACTAAGAAGAACCAAGAACCATTGATGCAACCAGAGAGGAAGCATATGAAGAGCAAACTATCAGTCAGCCAGAAAACCCTCCTCCTAGACAAAGCCAATGTGAGTCTCCTATACCAAATCTTAAAGATGACTTACATTGGCCTATTGCAATCCGAAAAAGGGTAAGAACTTGCACTAGACATCCCATTAATAACTATGTTTCATATAAAAAAATTGTCTTCTCAAATGCAAGCCTTTGTGATCAATGTTGCTCTTGAGGCAATTCTAGAAAACTTCTAAGAAGCCATCAAATGTTCTAAATGGAGGAATATAATTAAGGAAGAGTTGATAGCCGTCAAGGTAACAGCCTGTTACGTACTGGTGTTGGTAACATTGATTATGATATTAAGCGCAGTTACAATTACAATAGTTCATTTAAAAATGCGAGTAAATGACGTGCGTTGTCGAACCCACGCAAATTACCGAGCTTTAAGTTTGTAGTGATAAGGCAACTCGGATCGTCTCCCAAAGAACCTGCTAGAAATCAAAAATGCTCTGTAAAATAGAGTATAAAAAGGGAAAGGGGGATTCTGTTGATTTGAGATTTAAATAAAAAAAGAATTGAATTTGGAATTTAAAAATCAGAATTAAAACCAATCAACCTAAGGAATTAGGATTCATTAATTTATTTTGTCATTGGATAAAAATAAAATTATCAATTTGTCATTAATCCCAATTGAATTCGGAATCCTCAAATTCAATTGGAAACCCTCTTTAGACTATCGCCTAGTGTTTGGTTGAATACAATATTTAAACTATGCAATCACAGTAGTTTAAACATGTTCAACTTACGTTCATTGGGTTAATTAATCTGACCATTAGATCTCATGATCAATTTTCCTTTATAAAATGAAATCGCGTTATTCAATTTGAATACCTACAATGGCATGATATTCAATCTGAATTGGAAAAAATGAAATTGATTTAAAAGGTTAAAATAGATCCTCTAAAATAAACTAACGAACACTTAATCCTTAGATTGATTAAAAGTGTTTAGCCTAGCATCGCGAGGTTAAACATCATTCAAAATAAAATAAAATAAAAAGAAGAAGAAGATAAAAGGAAAAGAATGCAGAATTTTGAATTTCAAAGAAAAAACTTCTAAAAACAATTGTCTGATTCAAAATCTGACTGCCGAAGGGTTTCCTAAAGTTTCCCTTAAATAACCCACATTTAGAACGGGTTAGAGTTCCATTATTTCGGCCCATATATAAAATAAAACTTAATAAAATAAAATAAAACATTAAAACATGGTCTTAGGCCCTAAACACATCGGGTTCTAATTTAATTTACTAGTCCAAACGTCAAAATAAATTTGCAGCAAAACATGTCCATATTGAGCTCAGGTTTCGACCATATTTTCGTCCGAATTGGGCTTCATTAGATGAAATAGCGATTGTAGCCCTTTCTATTAGCTACAAAACGTAAGAATAACGGAGTCAATCGGACACCTGTATAGTGAGATATGGACAAAATACGAAAGTAATTAAATCTGGAAAATTATGACAAAAATTAATTAAACCCAATTAAAATCTAGAATTCTAATTTAACCCAAAAGATCTGTATTTAACTCAAATAAATCCTAAAAATATTAACAAAGAGTAATAAATAAGTGTAACAAAATATGCATTATCAGTAAACTTTTTCCTTTTCATTACGTAAGCATTTAAAACAATAATAAGCCGTAATGAGTAAAAGCTGTGATCATAACTGAAATCTAAATGCGGAATAGTTACAATAAATTCCTAACTATCATATAATGCTTCTCTCAAGTCACTAAGGGGTTTCCATAAACCCACTTAGCATAATTCTCACTTTTACGATTTTTACATAACTGAACATGGTTCAGTAATCTGAACAATGCGAGAGATTTAGTGGTTACAAGCCTCATTTTAGTATGTTATTCTAGACTCAATTACCTTTCCAACAAGCTATCACACGCTCCATAAAGTTTTCGTTTTAGCCGATTATCACCGTTTGAAGTTGGACAAGCAAAGCAGCTGGCCAACCTCAAACGGGGCACCAAACATACCCTATCATTTCTGCTATAATATCCCTAACCCAAGAATTTATAAATTGCATGTGATTAAATAATTAATCCTGCATTATTGGGTTGAATTAGGTAAAATATCTAATTAAAGGAATTGAGGTAACTTTTGAGGCAAAAAGTGCAGTCAGTGAAAATTAAGGGGTAAAAATAGGTATAGGCAAAAGTACCCAAAATATAAAAGTAAAAGTAAAAATATCCCTAGAAAAATATTTCATACCTTTAGGAGACCACCATTCATTGGTTGTGTGATCCTTTGGGGTAAGTTTTCACTTCTCAAACCTTATTTCCATGGAGGTTGCATGAGGTTGAAGATGATGAATTGTAATTTTGTGGGTTTTATGAGTTTGAGTGAGATTGCGGCTAAATTCCTTTGGAAATGTTGTTAGGAATTATAAATAAACGGTATAAATGAATTTAGATTGTCATGTTAGTATACTTTGATATTTGAAGAAATCTATGCTTGAAATTAAGGATTTTCTTGCATTGAAAACAATGGTTGGTTTGATGATTGATTTGTCCATGTGATTGCTAGGATTGAGGCAAGTGGACCATCCTTAGTGACCAACCATTGGAGGAAGCCATAGAGCTTGAGTAGCTCATTTGGATTGGTAAGTTCATGCCTTATTGTGGTGTGAATTTGATTATATGGTTTTTGAATATGCTGTATGTATGTTAAATTGATGGATTTCACACTCTTGAATAGGGTGTATTGGTGATTGGAAGGAATTGCCAAGTAGACGTACCAAGAAAGGTTGGTGTGGATAAGTGAGCTAGAAGAAAGCTTGCAAAGGAGTAAAAACATCAAGAGGTAAACCTTTGGATCTTTGAGGTTAATCCCTCTTGTTGTTCCACCATTGCTTTTATGGAAGTAATGGTTAATGAATGGATGATTGAGTGGTAATGTTAGTATTATGGTATGTTTGCATTCATATAGTATTGTTGTGTCATTGGAGAAAGGGCCAATGGACAAGCACTAGGGGCTAGGTTGAATGCTTGGTGGAAAGGACTAAGATGCAACTGAAGCGTGTGTGATTGTTTGATTTTTTAATTCTTTGGCCATTTGAATGTACGAGTATACTGTAATTAAATCATTACTGTTATTGCCTATGGATATATGATGTAGTTCATGCCATGTGGATACTAACCCTTCATGCAGGAAGTGAACTCTGGGGATGGAGAAATTCTCCAAGAACCCTGGGTTTATTGAGTTTATCTCATCCCGTTTGGGGAATGCTATTTCAGGTGCTAGCATGGATGATGCGGGACGAGGAAATAGGCCTCAGTAGATGGCACATGATAGCTTGTCATTTTGGGATTGCATATCATCTAGGATTGTTAGATATATATGTCATTTACCTCATTGTATGTTTGTGCATTTTGAGGTCATATGATGTATTTTTGGAGGACTTATTGCGTGATCATTGTATTTTGGTATGTTGTGTATGTCTAATTGCCTTGATCATGTTTATTTTGGTAGCCAAGTTCTTTGGCATGTGTATGAAATTTGGAAGAACATTGATGTAATTGAGACTTTAATGTATTGATGAATATGTAGTTATGTTTATTGTTTTGATTTGCATGATGAATTGGTAAAGTATTTGTGGGATGTAGGTGCCATATGGTGTGTGACCATGGTCGGCCTTTTCCTTGTCAATTAGGTGTGATAACCCTTGAAGAATGAAAGGAGAATGAAGTTTCCCCAAGAAACTCACCAAAAACAGGGGAGACCAAGTCTGTCCCAGGTGTAGGGTGCTCAAGCGTTAATTTGGGTGCCTAAGCGCGTTGAAAGACTTGAAGATGGTAAGATTCGCTGTTGTTGGGCGCTCGAGCGCCCAATTGAGCACTCTGGCACGCATCCTGAAAATAGCATGGACATAGTTTAGTAAAATGGTCATAACATGAGCTACAGACCTTCGATTTGAGCGCGGTTTAAACCCACGCGAAGCTAACGGAGAGATCTATAACATATTGGGAGATGAGAACTATAAAGGAAGTATAGAATTTCCAATTTCATAAAAAGAGTAGATAGTTTAGTATTGAACTTGAACAAAATAAGAGTATGATGCTAGGCTTAAGTTTCAGTTATTCCGCAATATCATACAATTATTATCACGCGATTGGTTACTTTAAATTCGGGTTATTCAAAAGGAAAATAAGTACGTTTAAAAAAAGAAGAAGAAAAATCTATCCGGGTTTTTAATTGAAGCAATGTGATTGTAACTGCGCTTAATATCATATAGCAATGATAACAAACTGGTTCTAGAACGGGGTGTTACATTTTATGGTATCAGAGCATTTTCTTCAGGAAACTTGTGGAATATTAGTTTTTTTTTTCGAATTGCCTTGTTGTTGCTATAGGAATTCATTATGATTATTGCATGTGTGATCACAGAGGGAGGGCTTGATCAACTCACTTGTTTGTGTTACATTGGTAGAATCATGACGAGGACCCGAGGCAACCTCTAGGTAAACGAAGCCAATGATCCGTCGGATCCGGTGTTTTTGTTAAGGGATCGTGGTGACCAAGCCTCACCCGGTTCGAGTGTACAGCCTAATCCCATGGCGGCCACTCTATTAGCCGTGCAAAGGGAGTTGACTGTTAGTCGTCAGGCTAATGAAACATTGATAAAGACTAATAAGGATGCGCGGAATGCTATGACCGCGATGATGAATGAATTGAGGACCTTGAAGGGTGCTAGAAATGAGAATAGACTACTCACTCCTCCTCTTCACACTGCGACGCCTTCTCCACATACTCTCCATGTAGAGGGTGAAGCGGGTAATATTGATGGCGAGGCTAGTCACCATTCTGGTGGTCATAGTCATCACACTGTGATTCGTCGATCACATGTAGAGCGCATTGATGAACATGAAGCCGAAGAAAGGCGATTGACGACTTTCAGAAAACACAAACCTCCTTTTTTGATGGAGGCTACGACCCGTTGGTGGCGGCAAAATGGCTCCAAGCTATGGAGAAGATCTTTAGGGTGATGAGATGCCCTGATGCACTAAAGTTGGTTTACTCGGTGTATATGCTTGAAGGCAAAGCCGAGGATTGGTGGATGAACAACGTGCAACCGTTAGAGGCTGAAGGCTAGGAGATCACCTAGCGATTGTTTGAAACTTTGTTCTTGAACAATTACTTCCCTAGGGAGGCTAAGGAAAGGAATCAGAATGAGTACAATGACTTGAAGCAATGGTCGATGTCAATTGATCAATATTTCGCCAAGTTCAATGAATTGGTGAAGTATGCTAACTGTGGGAGAGCCTTGCCTACTCCGGCTGAAATGACCTCCAAATTCCAATGTGGTCTGAATGAGAAAATGTCTCGGAAGATGTCTAATTGTGATATTCGAGAGTTTAGCAAGTTTGTGAACCAATGCCGGAAAGTAGAAGAAGTTTATAGTGTGACTAAGGCCAAGAAGTCTTCTGAGGCACAAGTGACAGGTGCTAGTGGAGCAACTAGCTCTACTTCTGAAAAGAATAAGAAAATGGATGACAAGAATGGAAAGACGAAATTACAAGCACAGCAATCCGATGATAAGTTTAAGAGAAAAGGCAACCAAGGAGAGACAGTTGTGAGTGAATTCCCCTTGTCTAAATGTGACACGTGTGGGAAGACACATAGAGGCACATGTTGGTATGAAACAAAGTCGTGCTTCAAATGTGGCCAACTGGGTCACTTTGCTAATAAATGTCCAACTAGGACTGATCAGATTTCAAATGTACATGCAATTGTTGGATCTCAAGTAAGAGGTCAAGATTATACCTCAGAGCCGCATAATGGGGAGGAAACTCTCAGGCAAGTTGAAGGTATGATTCGGAAAAAAAAAATCCCTTTCTTGTAAATTGTTCACCAAGTGTGGTGATGATAGATATGTTGTTGCATAAGGTGTAAATGCATGCATGTAAGAGAGGTATTATTGGTGATGTATGCAATGTCTGCAAGAGTGAACATTGTGTTGAATTGACAGATTTGACGTTAGTCTGATCAAGTGGGGCATAGGCTCTATAACCACAAGAGTTAAATTTAGCAAAAGAATTAATGAAATGAAAAGCTAGAGTTGTGGATCAAACGGTGAACCTCTAGGTTTAGCTTATGGCTAGTAACCATTAGGAGGTGAAGGTATAACAAAGAAAATAATCTGATAACATGCATAGTTATGCCTGATTGTATGTTAATGTATTGAGGCAAAGAATAAAAAACTATTGCATGATGATGTGAAACTGATTATTCATGTGAACTTATGTTGCATGAATTTGCATCTACGATGGATGTGAAGTATTAGTGAAGAAATTCTCTAAACAGGAGAATAAGTTGATACAGGGCTTTCTTAATGGAATAATTCCTAAGAGTAATGACTCTTGGAAGCACCCGGATTAAAAGTTGTTTTAAAAGGAATGATTCCTTAAGAGTAACTCATGAAGTGAGAGGGAAGATGGTATGGTTAGTGAAAGGACTAATGTACCATTGAATGATAAAATCATCAGTGAAAGGACTGATGTTCCATATCAGTGAAAGGACTGATATGTAAAATCAGTGAAAGGATTAATAAAAATCATCAGTGAAAGGACTGATGTGTGTGCCAGTGAAAGGATTAGTGCACGATATTAGTGAAAAGACTAATATCTAAGTAAAAGTGTAGGTAAGCATTGTATTATCAGTGAAAGGACTGATAGGGTCATCGGTGAAAGGACTGATGGTCCATTATGAGTGTAGTTAGTATTATCAGTGGAAGGAATGATGCACTGATGTTTCAGTGGAATGGTATCATCAGTGAGAAAACATATGCACAATTAAATAGGAAAAGGTATTATCAGTGAAAAGACTGATGTACTAAAGCACATGTAGACAGTAATATTATAAAAATGACTAATATTAAATTGAGAACTTAGAAAGGGTTCAAAGTCGTAGTACAATGACTAGTTCACGAAATGGAAAATTTTGTGAGATTTATTGTAAACACCCTTGTAATGGTAGAACATGAGAAAACTGAAAGGAAAAGAACTTGGTGTTGATAGACAGGCAATATAAGAGGTGAGGGGTGATAATGAATAATTGAAGGAAGATTCTGTAAAAGACTGTGTGTCTAGCGAAAAGGTCAGCGCACAATATGGGATTTGGTGATGATCTTACGATCATCTTAAAAATGAGGAATTTGAAAATAACATCATTATAACTAAATAAGTGTTGATGATGTAAGACCATGATAGTTCATGGTTCAGTACCAGATAGAAGGATAAAGACCTTGATATGGTTAAAGTAAATAGGCTTGAGGAGATCGAGTATTACCTGTAAGCTAAAAGGCTTACACCTCGTGGGAAATCTGAGAGGGAGGAGGAGGGAACAAATTTTGAAGCTCAAACCCTAGGTTCTCCAATTCTCAACCAAATCCATCCGTTCCAGAGCCAAAAACATAGAGAATCTTCTCCTCATTCCAAATCCTTGCTTAGTAGTGAGTGGGAGACTTTGTGGAGTGAGATATCTCCCTCCAAAGATTTTGACCCTTTTGTAGATTTGAGGAGTTTGATGGCATTTTCTTCCATGGGAGCTTAGGAGACCACCATTCATTGGTTGTGTGATCCTTTGGGGTAAGTTTTCACTTCTCAAACCTTATTTCCATGGAGGTTGCATGAGGTTGAAGATGATGAATAGTAATTTTGTGGGTTTTATGAGTTTGAGTGAGATTGAGGCTAAATTCCTTTGGAAATGTTGTTAAGAATGACAAATAAATGGTAGAAATAAATATAGATTATCATGTTAGTATACTTTGATATTTAAAGAAATCTATGCTTGAAATTAAGGACTTTCTTGCATTGAAAACAATGGTTGGTTTGATGATTGATTTGTCCATGTGATTGCTATGATTGAGGCAAGTGGACCATCCTTAAGTGACCAACCATTGGAGGGAGCCATGGAGCTTGAGTAGCTCATTTGGATTGGTAAGTTTATGCCATATTGTGGTGTGAATTTGATTATATGGTTTTTGAATATGTTGTATGTATGTTAAATTGATGGATTTCACACTCTTGAATAGGGTGTATTGGTGATTGGAAGGAATTGCTAAGTAGACATACCAAGAAAGGTTGGTGTGGATAAGTGAGCTAGAAGAAAGCTTGCAAAAGAGGGAAAACATCAAGAGGTAAACCTTTGGATCTTGGAGGTTAATCCCTCTTGTTGTTCCACCATTGCTTTTATGGAAGTAATGGTTAATGAATGGATGATTGAGTGGTAATGTTAGTATTATGGTATGTTTGCATTTATATAGTATTGTTGTGTCATTGGAAAAAGGGCCAATGGAGAAGCACTAGGAGCTAGGTTGAATGCTTGGGACTATGATGCAACTGAAGCGTGTGTGATGATTTGATTGTTTAAATCTTTGGCCATTTGAATGCATTAGTATGCTGTAATTAAATCATTACTGTTATTGCCTCTGGATATATGATGTAGTTCATGCCATGTGGATACTAATCCTTTATGAAAAAAGTGAACACTGGGGTTGGAGAAATTCTCCAAGAACCCTAGGTTATTGAGTTTATCTCACCCCGTTTGGGGAATGCTATTTCAGGTGCTAGCATGGATGATGCAGGACGAGGCAAAAGGCCTGAGTAGATGGAACATGATAGCTTGTCATTTTGGGATTGCATAGCATCTAGGATTGTTAGATTTATATATCTTTTACCTCATCGTATATTTGTGTATTTTGAGGTCATATGATGTATTTTTGGTGGACTTATTGCATGATCATTGTAGTAGGAATTGGCATGTTGTGTATGTCTAATTGCCTTGATCATCTTTATTTTGGTAGCCAAGTCCTTTGGCATGTGTATGAAATTTGGAAAAATATTAATGTAATTGAGACTTTAAAGTATTGATGAATATGTAGTTAATTTTATTGTTTTGATTTGCCTGATGAATTGGTAAAGTGTTTGTGGCATGTAGGTGCCATATGGTGTGTGACCATGGTTGGCCTTTTCCTTGTCAATTAGGTATGATAACCCTTGAAGAATGAAAGGGGAAGGAAGTTTCCGTAAGAAACTCATCAAAAACAAGGGAGACCAAGTCTGTCCCAGGATTTGGGCGCTTTAGCGCTAATTTGGGCGCTCAAGCGCTAATTTGGGCGCTCAAGCGCGCTATATGCGTGAAATAAAGTGAAATTCACTGTCTCGTGGCGCTCAAGCGCTGATTTGGGCGCTCAAGCGCTAAATTGGGCACTCAAGCCCGCTAGTGCATGTCCAAGTGCATTGAAAGACCTGAAAATGCAAGATTCGCTACTGTTGGGCGCTCGAGCGCCCAGTTGAGCACTCTGGCGCGCATCCTGAAAACAGCATGAACATAGTTTAGTAAAATGGTCATAACTTGAGCTACAGACCTCTGATTTTAGCGCGGTTTGAACCCACGCGAAGCTAACGAAGATATATATAACATAATGGGAGATGAGAAATATAAAGGAAGTGTATCATTCCAAATTTAATAAAAAGAGTAGATAGTTTAGTATTGAACTTGAATAAAATAAGAGTATGATGCTAGGCTTAAGTTTCATTTATTCCGCAATATCATATAGTTATTATCACGCGATTGGTTACTTTAAATTAGGGTTATTCAAAAGGAAAATAAGTAAGTTTTAAAAAGAAAAAGAAAAATCTATCTGGGGATTTAATTGAACCAATGTGATTGTAACTGCGCTTAATATCATAAAGCAATGATAACACACCGATTCTAGAATGGGGTGTTACATCTGCGATTATGAACAAGATACACACCCATTGCTCTAAAAAAATTTTTATAGTAAACTAGACACCTTAAGCTTCAATTTGACATATCATGGGCCTAATTTGAGCAAGAATTGAGGGAGAAATAAATTTCTCAAAACTGCCACCTAACAGCCCCCAAGTGTATGGCGTTCTTGGCAACCCTTACTCAACTGTGTCTACAGGTCTGCGTACAACTCTAATGGCTACCAAATTTTGACACAACATAGTTGATATCTCAATCTTCAAAATGGCGTATGGTACATCCCTATTGGACTTCTGGGGAGGGAGATATGCTCTCCCAAATTTGACCCAAAAGTTGCCATTTTATATAAATTTCGACGGCATCTCCTTTGTTTATTCAACATATCCCACTTTATCAAAAGTGTGTTATTATCATCAAATGATACCTAATAGACATGGGTGACACTCAAGGATCAACAATACCTTGATGCTCTTACAACCCATTACAATTTGTATCAATTTCCTGAAGTTATAATTCAATACTTACATTGTCAAAACTTAAACTTATTTCAATCACATTATTCCATTTGCATGCATTCTTCACATTAAACATAAATCATATTTTAGAATAGGCCTATTTCCCTTTCATCACATACATACTTTAAATGTTACACAAGGTCCATAATAGTAATATTACAATTCTTCAAATGCTTAACATAAATACAAATAAGTCCTCAAACCAAAACATAATGAATCGACAACTAGACTTAGGCAAAATATGGTATGAACAAATATGACAATATGCATAATCCTAAACCCATATACAATGTTCATGCCCTAAGTCTAGCCTATGCCAAAAGTGGCCTCAAAATGCAAAACAATATCTATGTCTAAGTGCTAATTACATGGGCCTTTTGCCCACAGCTCCAGCCCCACTGCAACTACCTGAAATAAAGCCCCAAACGCGGTGTGAGATATACGAACATATCTCAGTAACTCAGAGGTTCTGGAGATTACTTCGCCCAATGGCTCACTCAGATGTAAATCAACAATGCATCATAACAACCAAAACGGGATAAAGCAAGGGATTTAGTGAAGTAGGGATGTATAGGGAGTAAACATATGACGAAGTTGGAATGGTCAATGCCAAAATCACGCAACATCCGGCCTATTGGCCTCGACATATAACCTACGAGCTCTCATACAAGGATGTGTTCCCAGAACATCAACCAAGGCACCCTCCATCCATATACACCCAAGACATTCCTAGAGTGCTCCTCAACGGATAACTGCTCTATGGCCTCAGGCCAACTGGAACTCTCTCACGGAGACCTATCCAGTGGAAGCCTGTAACGCCCGAAGGCAACTATCTACTGGCAAGAGATACAGGACATCCTAGGTACCCAATATACATACATATATGCATGAGCATATTATAACACATAATTAACATACACCTCCAACCACTACCCCCAAGGGGCATGGTGGAGCACACACGGGGATGAACCCCAGTACCAAGGGATTACCTTTAAGCTTGCTTCCTTTTCCAATTCGTTTAGACACCAATAGATTATTCAAACTTACTTGATTCAACCAAGTCACCAATTAAAATGACATTTCCCACTTAATTCATAACTTGCAATATATACACATTACTACTAACAACCACTAAAAGCATGTTTCTTTAACTTGAAGAAATCATATTATGTCTTGTGTACTTTAAAATCTTCAATTAAAGTAATTCCCTTATTAACTTTCATATTAATTTGTCAATTCATGTCATCCAAAAAATCATAACTATAATCTCATTAATTCTTACAAATCATACATAATAGACAATTAACCTAATTTAATAGATTAACCTTAGTTTCCATACTTTCCGTAAAATTATTTATACTTAATTTGTTCTTCTAAAATTCTGATATTTTACCAACATAATTTAGATGTCAATAGCTTTCCAACGGTATATTATAAGCCTTGTTTGAATTTATACATCCCAAGTTATGCCCTTAGTAAATCAATATGTTCCAAAAATCAATTTTTAGAAATAGGGCAGAATATTAAAAATAAACTGGGATCGATTCACTCATCTAAAAATTCTACCATTCTCTAGAATAAAACATCTTTGAGTTAGATTTACATAGATTCAAGCGTCACTCAATTTGGAGCTCTGTAGCTCAAGTTATGCCCATTTTACTACAGCATCATCTTTGTTGTCTAAGGCCTATGACTGCACCTTTGTCTTCATTTCATGGCTAATTTACTCTACTCAAAGATCAGAATTTGATTTATACTTCTTCACAAAAGTTTTAGCCTAGGGTCTTATCTTTCCAAAACACTTGAGAAAATATGAATCCCATATCTGTAACTCCAGATACGTTCAACTTTCGAAAGCAGTGCCAGAATCCATGACAGTACCGTTATAGAAAAATGGAGCTCCGATTAAGATTCCTTAACTACCCAATCAGATTTTGACCTCTACATGAAAGTTGTAGGGACATTTCTAAGCTTTTCAAAACACTAAGCATGTTCAAATCCAAGGTCTATAGCTCAAGATATGAGTGAAAATCTGAACTATGTTCAGTCAGAAAATTCAGTATTATAATTGTAATTATCAATCATCAAGAACACCTTTGCAATTCAACACCATTATACCAAATATACATAACCCATCATCAAAACTAATCCACAATCTCAATATCAATTCATTACATAATTCATCACTTTTGCCATCATAAATTTTGATCTAAGTATCATCCACCACACCAAAGTTTTTATTTGATTTCTACCTTTTATTTGTCAATGTTATCATTATTTTTCAAAGGAGCATAGTCATGAGATCCACCAAAACAGCCCCATCACATTCAAAGATTCAAGAACACATCACAAAATTAGATTTCCATGAAAACTCAACCAAATTAGGAAAACTCACCACCAATGTGTTGCATTTGCTCCAAGGATGAAGTTTCAAGTCTTAGATGATTCAAGACCACCTTCAATCACCACCTTTAGCACCAAAACTGTCCTCCCTTCCAAGGAATGATCTCCTCGCACACTCATTTTCATCAAAAGTTAAAGACATGAAAGATACTCACAAGCTCAAGACTAACAAGTTTCATGTTCAATGTTTTGCCTAAAGATGTCTAGAAATGGACTTAGGTTGTTCAAGCTTTCTTTCTTTCCATTTGAATGGTGCATTTCGAACTTTTGCAGCCACAAGGAGGGAGGCGCTGCTAGTTGTGAAGGGAGGAGAGAGAGAGAGAGATGTTCAAGTGACTTGGATTGCCACATAAGCTCTAATAAGA
This sequence comes from Gastrolobium bilobum, assembly GCF_033153095.1. Classification (NCBI taxonomy): domain Eukaryota; kingdom Viridiplantae; phylum Streptophyta; class Magnoliopsida; order Fabales; family Fabaceae; genus Gastrolobium; species Gastrolobium bilobum. The sequence goes on along the minus strand of NW_026899975.1, from coordinate 72,427 downwards.
CGAAATACCACTTAAACTACTCATTTAACCCACTAATTATCAATTAATCCATGAACTATCCAAAAAATCCAAAATTTAATATTCACCAAAGTCCTTTAATTATACTTGAACAGATGAATCCAGAGTTTTTCGGTCATTCGGTGAAATCACAGTTTTAAGTTGTTATGTGCACTGTGGACACGTTTTCCTAAAACTCTAATTTTAATCAAATTTCATCAATACTCATAAATCTTAGTCCTATGTACCTTTTCCAACTTATTTCCAAGTCTAGAGCTCAAAATTTATTCGGCACATTTTTCGGTGCAACTGTACCGCTGTATTTTTATCCAGTAAAAACATTATTCTTCAAATTTTTGTCTAACCACTCAATTTTTCGCTCTAAATCCATTTCCAGGGTTAGTTTCCCATTTGAGACCTTCTACTCACATTTCATTTCCTAGGGTTACGTGTTTGGCAAATTACTGTTTTACCCTTTTTACGTATTTTGACTCTGAATTCAGGACTTTCACTAATCCTTGCCTTTAATCCATATTTTATCTATAATTATGTGATTTAGAATTACGAGGTGTTATAGTCAACATGAACAATATCTGGGACTTGGTTGACCTACCAGTCGAAAAGTCAATTGTTGGTTGTAAGTGGATATTTACAATAAAATATAACTCCGATGGTAGTATTAACAGGTAGAAAGCCAGGTAGGTTGCTAAGGGCTTCACATAAACTTATGGCATTGACTATCAAGAAACTTTTTCTCCTGTAGCAAAATTCAACACCATTAAAGTTCTCTTGTCAATCATTGTGAATTCAAATTGCCCTCTATACCATATGGATGTAAAAAAGATGCTTTTTTAAATAGAGATCTAGAGGAAAGGTCTACATGAAAGTTCCTCAAGGAGTTGATATAAAAGTAAATTTGAACACAGTGTGTAAGCTCTGCAAATCATTATATGGCCTAAAACAGTCGCCAAGCGATTTATAGAAGGTCCACCACCGGCTATTGCACCTTTGTATGGGGAAACTTGGTAACATGGAAGAGCAAGAAGCAACTTGTTGTTGCAAAGAGCAGTGCCGAGCTGAATTTAGAGGTCTTGCACTTGGAATTTGTGAAGGAATGTGGATACTAAGATATTGAAGGAATCAAAACTCTGTCATAGCTTACTTATGCAAATCTTCTGTTAGAATATAGCATACTAAGATACTTATCCATGCCACATTGGTATAAGTTATGTTTGTTTCAGACTGGTGTTGTAATATTGCATCAGGATGTTGTCTGGTTTACGTGTTGTAGTTTTGTGACTTGATACTTATCTATATATTGAGATTATTCAGTGTAGTTTCTATTGCAATTTACATACAGGCGTTATTTTGAAAAAGAATAAGTAAATCCACTTGGTTAATATAATATGTTTCATAATTGAAAAGAAAAAGTTAGCTTCCGCATTTATTAAGTTGCGCTATTACCATACGTATGTTTAATACACCGGGTGCACACAGGGTGTTACATCTCCCTCTCTCTCTTTGGGGGTACATTGGGTCGAAAGCACTACATATTTGCTCCCCAACTGCATAGGAATTATTCATGCAACTTGCAGTGTTAGTAACATACACATCAGAGCTAGGTCCACTTGAAATAGGATGCAACTGGTCTCATCCAAAATGAGACACGATCAAGCCACTAATATTTGGACAGTCCCACTCAATTTTGGACACGACGAGTTGTTATAGATTTATAAATTGATTAAAAAACATTACTTTTTCATAATTTCTTATTTAATTTATAATATTTAATTTTTTTTCCCACAATGTATAGAGGAAAATGTAAAAATGACATCTAAAAGATTCCATTTAATTAATTAATTTTTGAATTTTTAAAAATCTTGAGTGTTTTGGGCTCACACGTGTGTGTGCACGCTTGCTAGTGTTTTGGAGTGCACATGTAGGTACGTGTACAAGTGTGTGCTTGTGCGCGCCGAGTGTAGTTTTAGAAATTAGCTCGAGGGGTAATACCTAGAGGCGATATAAAGAAACAAGCTTTTAAAAAAAAACAAATAACATAGATTAACAAACTACTCTATGAGTCCCAACACCCAAACTATCCTTACACAGTAAATTGTTACACCCCACAGGAGGGGTCAAAAAAATTTGAACATTTTTCTCAATAGATAAAGCTTCATGTGCCAACCAGTCAGCCACAACATTCCCTTCCCTAAGAGTATGCTTAATCTGGACCGACCAATTCCTCTCCAGAGTGACACGCACAGAGTTTCCAATGTGAGCTAGTGCATGGTTGTTTTGGTCAGCTTGCTCTATGAATTTCAGGACTTGGGTAGAGTCCCCTTCCGTAATGATGTTTCAAAATCCTTGATCTCAAGCAACTGTAAGACCCACCAGGATACTCCAAAGTTCCGCTCTAAATGAATTACCCTGCCCCAGATTTTTGGCAAAGCCTAGTATCCATTCTCCATTGCAGTTTCTTATCACTCCACCACAGCCAGATTTGGAGTTGTTAAAAGTGCTAGCTCCATCCACATTAACTTTCATCCATCCATCGAGTGGAGGATTACATTTGATCACTTGGTTTTGAGTTGGGATTTGTTGAAGACCTCCTCTCATCAGTAAACCTTTAGTAGTAGTAAAATTATCATATTGCCCAAGAATGAATTTGAGACTTATCTGAATGTCCGGTTTCACCCCATTGAATATGAACTCGTTCCTTTCCTTCCATGTGCACCAACAAGCCACACCAAAGAGAAGTGCCCAGTTCCTGTTGCTTGTATCCTCAACTTTGAGTTGTAGATTCCCATTTACCCAGTCGTCTAGAGGATTCAAACAGAAAGAGGGCCATTTAGTAGGATACACATGAGCTTTCCACACACCTTGGGACCAAACACAATCATGAATCGCATGAAGGGAGCTTTCCGTTTGAGCTTGGCAACGAGGCATATATTTGTTTGAGCAAAGTGTCTAATGAATCTGTACTAGTTTGTCATTAAATTGTCACCTACAAGAAGCCACAGGAAAGATTTGATTCTACTAGGTCCGTCCCACTTCCAAATAGCTTTCCAGTTCACTCTCGATTGTTCTCCATCACTACTCTTTAGAGCTCTATAGGCATAATTCACAAAGAAGCAGCTATCATTAGTCTCTGTCCAAACAACCTTGTCTTGAAGAGTATCTTTGATAAAATCCCAGCCAAGCTTGTCATAAGCTTTTTCCAGGTCCACTTTGATGGCCATCCATCTCTTTTTGCCTTTTTTAAATCTCATGGAATGGAAAACTTCTTGGGCAATGATGATATTGTCAGAGCTTTGTCTACCTCTCACAAAGCTACATTGATTAGACATAATCAAGTGATTCATATGGTATCTTAATCTATTAGAGATCAGCTTGGTAATGGTTTTGTATATCACATTGCACAGGCATATTGGTCGAAGTTGTCTCACAGATTCAGGGCATTCCACTTTGGGGATCAAACAAAGGAGCGTTTCATTTATGGAAGCCACACTAGTGGGGTTTAGGAATCTTCTTTAACCACCTCACAAACTGATTTCCCCACTTTATTCCACTGAGTTTGAAAGAATAGAGCATTCAGGCCATCTGCTCCTGGCACCTTAAAGGCTCCAAAGTGGAACACCACCTGCTTTATCTCATCCACCGATGGCATAACAGTTAGCATCCTTAGACTTTGGTTTCGAAGCAAGGGGAACGCTCCTTTCACAGGGAAGCTAGGTTTGTTATACTCCTCTTCACGGTAGAGTTTCTCAAAATAGCTTCATAACATTTTGCTTAATAAGCTTGGTTCTCCTATCCATTCATCATTCTCATTCTTCAAGGAGTCAATTATGTTTCTTCTTCTTCTAGCTACTGTAGTGGAATGGAAGAATTTTGAATTTCTGTCTCCAAACATCAGCCATTTGCATCTCGATCTTTGGAACCAAAGAATCTCTTCCCGAAGGTAAATATCATTTAGATCCTTCCACAAGGAATTTTGAAGATCTTCCAAAATAGGATCATGGAATCTTCTTAAATTGTTGTCAATCCATTTTAGTATCGCACGTATGCTAAACTTCTTTATGTTGGCTTCTTTATACGTATCATTATGCCAAATCTAAGCCTTTAAATGGAACTTCTCACAAGATGGTCTCTAACTTGCTTCTCCACCCCAGCATCTGTTTATAATATTCTGGAAGGAATCATAAGTCAACCAAGAAGCCATGAAATAGAAAGGGCGAGTGCTATTATTGCCACGAGAGGGAGATCCATTCAGGAGGATGATGGGTCTATGATCAGAGCTATAGAAAGGGAGATGATTAAGGAACCTATTTGGGAACCTCATATTCCAATTATCATTGCTACACGCCCTGTCAAGTCTCTCAAACAATCTCCTCCCCTTCCAAGTAAACTCAGGTCCTTTAAAACCAATATCAGATAAGTTACAGTCATTGAGAATGGCTTGGAACTCTCTTATTGAGTTCCAATTAGGCTTAGCACCCTAGATTTCTCCTCTTCCCATAAGTAGGAATAGAAGTCACCCATTGTGATCCACACATTATTGGTATTTATGTTTAGATTCTGGAGACTCTCCTATAAGGGTATTCTCTCCATACATCTAGGACTCGCATAAATAAAAGAGAACAACTCTTCCTTCCTTGTCTCCTTCTAGACCAGAGAGGTATGGATAAATTGATGGTGCGCAGATATAACTTGAACATTAACCTCTTCATCATTCCAAAGGAGCCATAGACCTCCAAAGAAACCTACAGCTTCTTGAATATAATGGTTGCTAAAACCCAACTTTGCAATGCAACGATTGGCTTTATCCCCACTAATACGAGTCTCCATTAGACAGAGAACTTTGATTCTGAACTTCTTGGTGATGTCTTGAATTAATGGGGCAAGGCCTTTCTTACCCGCTCCCCTAACATTCCAGCTACAAACGATCATTAAATAACTAATAGATTTTAAAGAACCAAACCACTCAAAAACCTGAGTCATTGTCTGATCTATGAGAAAACCTTCATATCGCTCCCGGTAAACACATTGGCATCCAACTCTTTTCCTTCTGAGGATTGCGAGAATCTCCTCTTTAGCTCTAGTGCGTCAGGCAGTTGTGACTTAGGATTGACATTCTCCTTGTCTTCTCCTTGCGTCTCAACCCCTTTTACCATCCCCATGGCTTCTACAATATTGTCTGCTATGTTTTCAAGTTTACCATTATGTTTGGAAACTTTTTTAAAAGACGAAGGTTTTTTTGGGTTCAAGTTGATTCTTTGGGCTGGTTTACTAATAACCCTTTCAGGCTTCAGCTTTATGGGCCCCTGTTTAGTGGGCTTAGGTCCTTTTGGATTTGGCTTTTCTTTTGTCTCAGATGCACGCAACTCACTACTCTTCATCCTCTCAGCATGGTAGGTCTTACCAAGAGCGGTTTTATTCTTTTCACAAGTAACCTCAATTACTTTCTCATAGGTCATGTTCCTGATTTATGTTCCATCAACGGCTGTCCCAGTATTCTTGTCCTTTTTGTCTTCAACAGTGTTTGCTGTTTTCGTAGCGCTAGCCTTTCTATCTGCTCCTATCATAGCTCTCTCAGAGCTTTGATTGAGCTAAGTTGCAGCTTCACACGTTTCTCTAATAGCTTCAAATCTCGAGCCCCCTACTTTGGCTGCATAAAAATTGGCAGGGAAGCTTCCATCGCTATGCTTTGTCTTGTCATTCCTGGCAGATTCTACCTGCTTCTTCCTCCCAGGATCATCACTAACAACCGCCTTCTTTTTTCCTGGGTCATTGTTGTTCATCTGATTTGGTTTTAGTTTTTTTCCTCTTGTCGAACGTTGAACAATCATCCATTCTCCGAATGGTTCCTCTTCCTGGCTTTTACTTCCTTTCCCTTTGTTAGAGGATTGAACCTTCGATTCACAAGCCTCACTATTATCCAATGCGCTTTCTCCATGCACTTCTAGGCACCTGTCCTTCCTGTGTCCATATCCACCACACCCAAAGCAAATTAGGTGTAGGCCTTCATAGGCTACATGCAAGACTCTGCTTCCTATTTTAAACTTGGACAAATTTTTTTTGGAAAGATCCATTTCCACATAGATTCGTGCAAACCTTGCACGTTTAGTAGACTCCTCCAGGCTAGTTTCCTTCTTCCGTATGGAATTTTTATCGATTCTCAGCGTCCTACCAAACATGTTGCTAATACTCCATAGCAAATGGGATGTATAGAACTCTAATGACATACCCGTTGTTCTGATCTAGATGGAGAGTTTTTTAAGTGATTCATCATATGGATCGAATAGAGGTCTCCATCTTTAGACTGTAACATACTGCCTTGCGATGATCCACGGTCCATCTTGGAGTACATGAGCATAATCTTTTTCATCCAAGAACTTGAAGAGAAAATTGTCATTTTGCATGTCTATAAACTCATAAGCCCCTGATATGCTCCACATTTTCAGCAGTCATCCTAGAAGATATTTTACATTCAGTCTCTTCCCTAGCAACTTCACTATTAGTGCGTTCTTCCACTTTTTGCATGCTTCTTTATGGACCTCTTTCGGGTAGATGAATGAGAGGCAGAAAGGATCTTCTTCGGCTTTATTCATTTTTTCCTCTTGGATATCTTCCTTCTCCTCTTCACGTAGCTGTTGTTCCATCCAGTGTTCCTCTTCTTCATCCTCTCCCCTGGAACCATTAAACTGGAGTAGTGTATCCCTATAGGATATCACCTTCTTTACCATTGTATTGTCGCTACTTTTCTGTACCTCCATTGACTCAGCACTTACCACTTCATTTCCTTTGGCCACTTCCGTTTCTTCCATCCCAGTCATTGACTCATCTTCCTTCTCTTTTGGTTTCTCTATGCTTCTCCTCAATAAGTCATCTTCTTCTAACGACTTGGATTTTTTATCCATTTCCCCTAAGATAGTTGAACCTCCCGAAACCCTAGCAGAGCTCACCATGAAAAGCTTCCAACCCGAGGCAGTACGAAACAAGCTGTGATCTGGGCTTATCCTTCATTTTATAAATGCTCATTTTATTCTTGACAAGTACAAGCATAAAGGATAACAAATCCATAAATTTATGGGCATAGTAGGGCAGTGGCGGTGCCAGGCTCCAATTGGAGCCTGTGTCAAAAAATTATATGTGTATTTATTTTTCTTAATTTTAATTAGTTCATATCATAATATATTTAAATTATATTAAATACAAAACACCTGAGCAGACAATATCAAAAAGAGTTATAATTTTATTAAATATTTTTTAATTTTATTAAATATATTTAAATTTTTTTATATAAGTGAAAATGTAACACATACTTAATACAACTTACCCAAATCTCTCACCAAATATATATATATATTTTTTTTATAGGGCCAAATTATAAATTTTAGCCCAGGCCAAATTACAATTTTAGACCGAGCCAAATTATAATGAATTATATAATTATACATGATAAGTACAATTTGTTAAAATTTAGCCCGGGTCGAGGCCATCCTCAGGTAAGATGTGGCTCCGCCACTGGAGTAGGGTATCAATTGAAAGAATTTGATAAAACTTCTGAGGTTGCACGTGCATGGTTTGTAACAACGTATCTCGTAAGGCCGTGATTTTTTATTTGTTGTTGAATTAAAATTTTTGGTGACAACAAATTATTCTTATTTCAAAGTCAAATTATAATACCCCAATCTAGCTTAGGAGTGCCACATTTAAGAACAATTATTTATCCTCTTTATCTGTATTGGATTGTATCGTGGTAAGTGGTGGAGCAGTGGAGCAGGGGTGCCATAGTGGAATCGCCTTCTCCTTTAAATTAATGATGATCTCTCACCCAAACTCATACAAGCCTTTCTAAGAAAAAAATTTCAACACAACAACTCATTAATTTTCAATCAATAATGATATTTGCACATAAAAGATTCTAAGTCATTCTTATACTGTTTTTTTATATAATAAAATAAGGAAGACTTTACATGTTCTATTTTTGGGAAAAATAAATCTTATGTTGTAGAAGAATTTTAATCCCATGTTATAGATATATCAAATGTGGGATTCACCTATTTAAAAAAATAAAAAATAAAAAACAAAAAAAATGAGTGGCATACCTTTTTATGGTGTGTGTAGGAAGGGTTTGTTTTCTCATGCAACATGAGAAAAACAAACCCCTTTATTTTTTACCAAAACAATGACTAAAAAGTTTTATGAAGATGCATAAATATCATTACTCATTTTCAATATATTACCTTGCTTAGATTTTGAAAAAATCCAACTGCTCTAAACTTTTCAAAATGTTTCTAACTTCTTGAGGAGAATGAGGTGACATCTTGTGAGCTGAAGTGTGGTAAGCTTTTCCTGAGTCTTTAAGTAAGGAAAACAAACTCATCACCTGCTGACATATCGTTCCTTACTTATTGAGCTCCTATAGGATACAAAGCAGTGTCTAAGAAACTTAATTATTTAAGGAAAAATATTTTCTCATGTTGCATGAGAATTCAATTATCATGTTGTGACCCTTCGATTTGTGTGCAAAACTTTTTTTTCTTTTCTTTTTTTAATAAATGTGGGACCCACCATTAATTGAGTCACAACATGAGAATTCAATTCTTATGCAACATAAGAAAATCAAACCCCATCATTTAATGGTTGGTTATAATGCTGAGCTAGGAAAATGTATCTTACTAAGGTTACACTTGCACCTCAGCGGATTGTGCTCTTATTGATATTAATTATAATCATATATACCACAAAGTGTCATCTCAGGGAATCAAACCCATGATCTCGGTTCTGATATCAAGTGTTGGATCGAGTGCTTATCACTAGGTCAAAAGTTATAGCTGTTAGTTAGGGCGTAACTCTTTCTACTTACCCGTACCAATCTAAGCATTATGATTCAATCTGACCCCGATCCCCTACTAAGCCTTGCCAAACCAAGATATTAGCCTCACCAACAATAAACCCTAACCCAACCCACATGATTGAGGTCATTTTTACTACTCTAATGTAAATGAATGCATGAAGAGTGTGTATATAATGTAGTTATACTCATAACTTTAGTCACTTTGAACAACACTCAATATGATAACTATAAGCTTTACGCCATGACATGCTATGCTTTCTTCATTCCAATATTCAAGGATTCCACGCAAAAAAAAATTGTTACATTAAAGTCTAAACTATAAATTGTTACATAAAAAATCCTAAATTCTATAAATTTATCTCAGCTATGTCATTCACATTAAGTCAGTGCACTTTGAGGGGGTCATAACTTGAATTATAGGAAATATTTTCGAGTATAATTAATTGCAACTGAAAGCTTATTTTTAATAGTTTTGGTAAAAAAATCTTGTAACATGCCAAAATTTCAACTTTAATTTATTTAACAAATTAATGAACGATGTTATTAATCAAAAGAAATTACAAGGAATTTTCATGACAATTTAATGAACCTTTTGGGATTAAAAATAAGATTATTGTATAATAATCCAAAGGGGTTTAGAAGATATATCCTTGTCCCCATAATTATTAGAAATCATTTTTCTCGTTAAAGGTTGCGTGGAAGTGGAAACTCATAAGCCTCACTAAATAATTACCGGAACCATATTTGCATGAGAACTTCGTTATTTGGATTTTCGGTTGCTAGAACATAGTAGCTTTGCTCATGTAAAGGTGAGTCCCTGCATATAGAGAGAAAAGAGGAGTAAGGAACCTTATGTGTTTTGAGAAATTTATGAACTTTAGGATGGACGTGTGATTGCATGTTTAGGTTGGTAATTGTTTTACCTGTCTATATTAAAGGAAGAAGGGTTGTCCATGTAATGATCCTATATTGCCTTCTACTATCCTAGTTAGATATTTTATTATATTTTAAGAACAATTAAAAGCTTAAATCCTTTCCCCACACATAAATTTCACATTTTTTCTCAATGTAGAGCTCAAAAAGATGAACAAAACATTAGAACACATCATTAAGTGCTTGTTTGGATCCTCTTATTTTTAAGCTAGAAGCTACTTATAAGCATAAGCTAGGCCAAACAGGTTTTGAAAAAAGCTCTTATAACGAAAAGCTCTTTTTTTTATAATGAAGAAAAAACTGAAAATTAAAAGCTCCTAGGAGGAGTTTTTTTTAAGCTCTTATCTGTTTTTCTTGAATTGTGTGCTTTTTTTTTAAATGAAGAGTGATAAAGATAGAAAAAGAGACAATTTTCTTGAAATATGTGCTTTTAAGTAATTTTTAAGCTAAATTTTTTTTGTAATTTCCAAACAGCTTTTAGCTTCTTTTTTTAAGCTCTTTATTTTCGCTTTATCTTATAAGTAGCTTCTAGCTTAAAAATAAAAGGATCCAAACAGGCTCTAAGTAATGTAGGACAATTATTTATCAAAAAAAAAAAGAGTAATGTAGGACTATTAAAATAAAATTGGTGAGAGAAGACCTTTCAAGTCAAGTCAAATAGGTAGCATGATGTAAGTGCACCATGAGAAAAAAAAAATTAGGATTATAAATTGGCTTAACCATCTAGAACACAACATATACGGTGCGAATATTCTATTATGATGGGGTTTTATTTATTTTTTATAGAATTGGAAAAAAAAATGATGATCAACTTGAATCTCCTCATATTTGACTCCTCAATTTCATATTTGATCCTCAACACTATGTAATTTCATTATATGATTTTAGAAAAATGATTGAGCTTTTGATTATATAATTTTTAACCTCAAATAATTTTTTAGTCTCATCAACATTTACGTCCAGTAGGAAAATATTTTTAATATTACCAAAATATTTAAGACTGAGTATTTTTTTTATTAAAATTAGAAAAATTAATATAATTGGCTTTATCTATTGATTCTATTCAACTCACACTTTTATTCTACTCACATTTTTATAATAAATGCCACTAAATCTCATTTTTTTTTACAACTTATCCCTTAGTGATTAGTCCAATTCGAAATGGGTTCGGAGATTAAAATTTTTAAACTCTATCCAAAGACGGTATTAGAAAAGATCGAACACATGCTTTTAACCTCAACTATTTAGTTCGATGACGCCAACTGAACTACTATTATTTGGTCTTATATTTTTTTGTTGTTGCTATTTTTAATAAAAGAAGATAAGAAATGTTATATTTATAAATTTTTGGTTTATAAACTACAGTAAGTATGATCAATCATACTTTAATCAAAAAATGTATAACCGATCATACATAACGTAATTTGTAAAATAAAATTTATAAACGGAGGAAAGAAGATATGCTATTTAAGTATCGACTCGTGTGGTTGACCTCCCTGGTTGGGAGAGTGTATTGGGCCGCGGTTTTCTGTAGACTATGAACAGAGCCGGGTCGGGTCCAAAAAAACGTAGTAGGCGCATAGTGGGAGACGTTGCAAATCCCAACTAAACAGTAAACACAACAAGGCAGACGAAAAAAAAAACCGTTTTAAGTGTTTGGATTCCTTCACTTGCACATCGTTGCTGTTCAGCAGTCACTACTCAGTACTCTACCCAATTTTCCGGGATTCAAACTAGTAGGTGACCCAAAACTGAACGAACGTCACTCACAGCAAAGCTTGATCCAAGTGGGAGAAGAAAAAGAAAGAAAGAAAAAGTAAAAATGCGCAGTGATGGGATCTTAGGAAACAGAGATGGCCAAAGCCTAGGAGCGAAAGCTACCACAAGCAACCGAAGGAAGTGGTTGAAGACAAGAGAGAGATGGCTTGTTGTACTTGGCGTGATCCTTCACGCTGTTTACATGCTCAGCATTTTTGACATTTATTTCAAGACACCTATTGTCCATGGCATGGATCCTGTTACTCCTCGCTTCACTGCCCCTGCTAAACGCCTCGTTCTTCTAGTTGGTACGTTCGAATGAATATTGCACACCACCTGTTTGACAATTTCACTCTTTCGAATGTAGCCGCATTTTTTAGTGATTCTTGGGGTTGCTGTTATTGTACCTTACTTTAGGATAAGTTGTAGTCAATTTTGTTTTTTTTTTTGAGTGCTGTTTGAAAGTGGTTGAATATAACCAACATGTAAATAAATGTTCAACAATTATCAGTACCGGGTTGATCTCACTTGTTCAGTAAAATGTGTACGAAATTCTTGGTTTTACTTACTGGGAGGCCTGATATTTCAATGCAGCTGATGGTTTGCGTGCTGATAAGTTCTATGAGCCTGATTCCGAAGGGAATTACAGAGCACCGTTTTTAAGGAACATAATTAAAACGCAAGGTCGCTGGGGGGTATCTCATGCTCGGCCTCCTACGGAGTCGAGGCCTGGACATGTTGCCATAATTGCTGGTTTCTATGAAGACCCCAGTGCAGTTACCAAAGGTGGTGTATTATTTATTCGTTTGTCATCTTGATGGTTGGCTGAATTGCACTGCCTTGTGTCTGCTAAATTATTGGTTTGTGTATGCTGCAGGGTGGAAGGCTAATCCTGTTGAGTTTGATTCAGTGTTTAACAGAAGCCGGCATACAATTTCTTTTGGAAGTCCTGATATAGTTCCGATTTTCTGTGGTGCTTTGCCACATAGCACCTGGGATACCTATCCGCATGAGTTTGAAGACTTTGCAACTGGTTTGACAGCAATTTTTTCAATATGCACTGTTTCAATTATAAGCATCTTTCCCAATAATTTTTGTTTGAGATACAATTTAAACTGTTTGTTGACCTGAGCCAAATAACTTAAGCCTTTGCAGCAATTAGTTTTTTTTAGTCTACTTCATTTTTACAAGTAAGCAATAAATTCAGAAAAGCATAATTGAATTGTTTGATCCATGTAGCACACCCCGCCTAGTGGGAAAAGGCTTTTGTTGTTAGTGTTGTATAGATAACTTTTTTCTCTCCTAATATTTTTTGAAATCTTTGTTGTTGTTGGTTTTCTTTTCTTTTTTTTTAAAAAAAATCAGACCCAATAGGAAATAATAGACTGTGGTCTGTATTTATGTTAGAATTATTAGAATATCTCTATAGATGCGTAAATATAATAGATGATTACGATACGAAATTATGTATTTATTAGCGAATCAATTAGGATTGATTGTAGCATCAATTGTAATAATTGTAATTGTTTCCCACACCAATATATACATATAGTGTGTGTGTGTGGTTTGATCAGATATGCCAATATATATGTTCGCTCCTTCACATATCCGTACATGACATCATCCTCGGCCTTCTCAGGGATTTTCCGATCATAGGTCCCACTGTTTGTTGTTCTTAACACTTTTTCCGGCGCTCACTACTTTTCGACACTTTCCCATTGTCTGTGCTCAAGTTTTGAACCTAGGGGCTTATTAAGACTTTCTTACGGGTAAAAATGTTAATACAGTGAGTGGTCAAAGTGCTATCTTGAAAATTTTCCTTGGTCCTGCTAATTTGAAATTTTTGAAATCCTACATGATAGTATACTTGGTTGAAATGTAAAATATTTACCATGCTGAATATTAAATTCTTTACTCCTTAATTTCATACAGTCATCAAATCAGTATTCTTAAATTACTAATGCAGATGCATCATTCCTGGACATGTGGTCTCTTGATAAATTTCAAAGCCTTCTTAATAGGTCCAGTGAAGATTCAAAGTTAAAGGGGTTACTGCACCAAGATAATCTTGTTGTATTCCTGCACCTGCTTGGATGTGACTCTAATGGCCATGCACATAGGCCCTTTTCATCCATCTATCTCAACAATGTTAAGGTTGTTGACCATGTAGCTGAAAGTGTTTATAATCTTCTTGAAGATTATTTCAAGGACAATCGTACAGCATATATTTTTACAGCGGATCATGGGATGAGTGACAAAGGTTGCAATACTTCTGTACCATATTTATGTCTGGATATTCTTTTAATTCATGTCATAAACAAAAATATGTTAATATCAGTAGAGGTGTTGAAACGTGCAAAAGCAAGAATTTGTTAAAAGGATGTCTCAATATCTACCATTTACTAGCATTGGAAGTGGTAGATATTTATGTCTTTTCTTTTGCTGACACATATGTATGTGGTTTAGATGGCCACTAAAGAGACATAATAACCAAGCTTAGTTAGAAACAAGATTGTATATTCTAGTGAAAACCTAATCGCATGAGTTGCTATCTTTCTTCCTGGCTATTATTTGAGAATGTAATGCTATCAAACTCAACTTCCACAAGGAAGCCATTGGGGTAATTAAAGAGGATATGGTTTTCCAAAATCCAGTACTTGGATTATTTTCAGATGTTAAAATATATTAGGTGATATCATGTATATTTTGTAGAATCTATTAGGATTATATATATCCAGAATAGAATCATTGAAATTAACACCAAAACTTACATATATTGAGACATGTATGAAACACATTTTCATCCTATCTAGTTTACTCTCTAAATTTCATTAATGTAAAGCATTGCTGGGGTATTATGGAAGTGTTGTAAAATTTTATTGTGCTTTAGAGGCACCAGTACCTTTCAATCACAAAACGATAGAACCATGTTAGCAACCCCCTAAATTGTAAAATATAGGTTATGGAAGTAAGAAGCATACAGGCTGTTAGTTGTTGGAGTTGTTTCAATAGATTGTAATATTAGTTTAACAATTAGAAAATAAGGGCAGGAAACTATATAGAAGGGGCAAGGGCCCGATTGAGGGAAGGCTTTCGGTTAGTAATCAGTTGAGGGGAGAGGAACATGGAATTCTTTTCTTTGGATTCATGTTCGATTGTTATAGAGGGATTACTATAACTTGCTATCTCTTTTGCAAGCAAGACTCATTCTTGCTGTTGAACATAGGTCCATTCAATAAAATCCCATTCTTTTATTCATTTTCTTGCTATTCTAAACCAATTCCTGTCAATCTGTCTCAAGGCTCCCAAATTGAGGGAGTTCATTCACACTTTGTACGATAATGAAAGCATGGCTATAGTCATCATAGTGAAGATTCAAATGCTTAGAAAAATTGATGGAGGACAAACAATAAGCAAAACGAGAGGGAATTCGAAAGACTTGATGAAATTGATGGAGGACTGACAATGAGCTGAAAGGGCCAAGAATACTATTTCTAGAAAAGGAAAGAAATTTTCAAGGGTTTTCATAAAGACCTATTGGCTATTGGCGAAGGACGACAATTGAATTCATCTAGGGATAGTTATATGGTAGTAAAAATGCAAGAACAAAGGAGAGAGAGAAAAGATGGAGGTAACTAGAGATTCCCAAACTACGTGAGGTGAATGGCAGCAAGATCTTTGACGTTGTAGGGTTGGAAGGAGATATCGGCTCTCACCATGATTGCTTCGACGTGGATATGTCCCCTGTCGATGATGCCATCGTCAATGAACTGGACAAGATGAAGATCTTGAAGAATATGGAAGAGGAAGCAACAACTCTTCGTGAAATGCAAGCCAATGTCAAGAAGGAGATGGGTGCTGTCCAAGATCCTGTTAGTGCATTTACTTCACAGGCCAACAAAGAGGAGACAAACTATTAATTTTTTGTTGTTGGCAATATTGCCTATGCATGCACACCAGAAAAAGGCGAATACTAGAAATAAACCATTACATAAACAAGGAAGCCACCATAATTATTCCTTGGTAGTGGAGACAAAGAAGGGGATAAACAGTGAATGACTTGTACGAGTGTGAAGAGCAAAGACAAAAATATCCCACAATGACTAGAGAATATGGAGTCTAGAGAAGTCTGAACAACTCACAACCGCCATCGTAATCGCTAGACCTTGGCCTTTATACGATGGATGACGTTATGAAGGCAGACAATGTTCCTAAGAAATATTTAGGGTTTGAGCGAGAAGATGGCAATGTTAGGAGAATGAGGCCCTCACCTGATGAATATGCCCAAGGGTATGCAACAACTTATGACATATGATCCACTAGAGACCAAAACAAAAAAATAAGATACCTTTTATGGTATAGGTTCTACTTTGTACTATGGTTAATTCATGTTAGATATATATAAAACCATTAATATAGCCTTACCTAACAGCTTAAGCTTTTGGGTTGAATTGATTCTTTACATACTATCAGAGCTTCGGTGTCATGGGTTCAATCCTCATCGCCCCCCATTTAATTAATAATTAATTAAGTCTTGTGGAGTTTGTTAGCATAGGTAGGTGGGCCTGTGCATTGTCTGCCCAGTGGGCTCTCGTATGGCATAAGGTCCACTAGAGACCAAAACAAAAAAATAAGATACCTTTTATGTTATAGGTTCTACTTTGTACTATGGTTAATTCATGTTAGAGATATATAAAACTATTAATATAGCCTTACCTAACAACTTAAGCTTTTGGGTTGAATTGGTTCTTTACATGCTATCAGAGCCTCAGTGTCATGGGTTCGATCCTCACCGCCCCCCATTTAATCAATAATTAATTAAGTTTTGTGCAGTTTGTTAGCACAGGTAGGTGGGCCTGTGCATTGTTTGCCCAGTGGGCTCTCGTATGAGGGGGCGTGTTAGAGATAGATAAAACCATTAATATAGCCTTACCCAATCGTTTAAGCTTTTGAGTTGAATTGGTTCTTTACAATTTCACTTTTCCTATAATTATGTGCATTTGTAGAGCCTACTTCATGCCTAGTATTTGTTATCTTAATTGCTTATTTGTTATCTTGATTGCTCATATCAGTCATGAAGCCAAATTCAACGTAAGCAAGAAGCCAATAGGTGAAGGTAATTTTATTCAACTGAAGAAATTGTTGAGGACTTGTAAGCAATATCTGAAATCCAAAAAGAAATGAAAAATAGGCAAATGAAAAAGCAAGGTCCGTTAACAACATTGATTCTTATGTTCTAGATGTTGTCTATGTTCTTGCTTGTGCACTTCAATTGTTTCCTTTGCTTTCCTAGGGGAACAATCACTTAGTCTCTTGTAACGTACAATATATAGCCAAGCTTGCTAAAATACACGGATCTTCCTAGCATGTTGAGTATTGTGCACCAACTCGATCACCCATAGGTTAAGTTTGGTTATGGCTTTGGTGCTCATATATGGATTGCCACTCTACAAAGGCAGTATGATTGCTTAGCAATTCCCATGTTCTCTACCATTTCATTTGAGAACTCCACAAACCATAAGCCAAACTTCATGAGAAGATTACACAATGCTTGATAGGATTTTTGCGCGAATGAGAGTTGATTCATATGCTTGTTTAGTTGTTATTCATTTAGCCAAGGGAAGGAAATGGGAAAAGATTTATATTGTAACAATGATCAACCCATTGCTTCCTTGGGCCACTGTTGTTAGCAGTGCCAAGGAAGCAACTTGTAGTCGATTGGGAACTACATCGTTGACATTTAGTCAGTGACCTCCGAATCTAGAGCAACTCTTCTTTTCTAGCTAATCCCTGTCGAACCCACAGTGAACCGACGTCTCACATGCCCACATGCATTGCCTTTGTGCATTGCATTTGGTCTTTTCTGACGACTCTCCACCACCTATGACAACTCATTACTGGTTGTAACCATAGGCACGATACTCGTCCGAACCTACTCAACCATAAATTGTCCATAGGTCCCATCATTTTGGTTTTTTGGTTTATTCGATGTGTTTTTCCAATGTTCTAGCTTTTCCGAAACCTTTTTAGGTGTATACATCTTTTCGGAGTATTTATTTTCTTGTTGGTGCCTTTATATCTTTTCTCAATGACAACCTCCACCAATAATGTTGCTGCTCGTGTCTCTTTTCTAATACCAACATAGCATTGAGTGAGAGAAATTCTGAAGACACATTCTATACTAATCGAACCTGTCCTAGATGCAGTTTTGTCCCATAGGTCTTTGCCCCATTTGTAGAATATGTAGAATGGTCCCTTAGGTTTTGTCCTAGATATAGTCTTGCCTCATGGAACTTTGTCCTTGATGTAGTTCGGTTTTGTCAGCATTTGTCCCAGATATAGTATGGTTCCATCAACGTGGTTATAATTCAGTGATGAACAAATAATTAACCTCCCATTGTGAATCATACCAATGGTGATTTCTTCTATCTCGTTGATAAGTCATGCCAACAATCATGGTTGTGATGCACACTGACGTCAATGTCAATTTTCATTTCGGGTCTATTAAATACCAACTAATATCAGAAATGTTATGAAGAAACAAGAAACAGGTTCTGATATTGATTTAATAAGTTCAACGTAATTCTACTACAAGATTACAGGTAATGAGAAAGAAAGATTACAGAGATAGAGTAACAAGATAACTAAAGAAAGGGAAAATAGTGACAATGGAACCAAAGCTCAGAGCAGTTTGAGGGGCTCTGAATTCCCTCCCAAGATTAGCCCGAAATTCCAAAATGCCTACTATCATTCAACTTTCTCTATTTAACTAAGGTCCTCATCATGCATTTTGTTAGACACGTCAGCAACAACAACAACATTTTTGTCATCATGCATTCTGTTAGCAATGACATTCTCCTTTAATAGCACAGGTGGAGGAATAAATCCTTTGTGGCGTATTCTAAAGTATACCTTTAGGGGTGTCTTATCAGGGTCTGCTTAGTTTTCTTGTGGTTTGTATCTTCCAAATGCTATTCTTGATGAACTTGGAGGGAAGCTTTAGTTCTTAACGTATTTTCATTCCATCAATGTTCATTTCTCCGACGTCTCGAGCATCCTTGAGTTGCCTTTCCAGTCATGTTTTGTGTTGTTCAGATTGTATTATTTGATTATTTATGTTATTTAAAGGGTTTATTTGTAACAAGCTTAAAATTTAGTAAGTTTTAGCTTGAGGGGAAGTGTTATAATAAACTCACTCCCATAAAACCCCAATTAGCGAGGGTATTGGTGAAGTCAATCCTTATATTCAGCATTTACCCTTACATATTTGTGAAGATAATATTTCTTGAATTCAAACCCATGACCTCTTAGTCACCAAGGAGCAGATTTACCACTACTCCAAGCAAAGGGTAGTGTTAGAATATCTAGAAAAGATCGTATAATATCATAAAATAGTTTAGAGTATCCTAGATAATCTGTTAGGAATAATTCCGCTATTTCCTTGTATTTCATGATTAGTTTCCTTATTTTAGTATCATATCACTCACAATAATATCAGTATAATTTCATTCGTTTTCCTTATATACCAAATTCCTATAATTTCAATAGTAATATTAGTTAGACAGCTAGAGAATAAATGTGGGAAACTATATAAAAGAGGAAAGGGACAGATTGAGGGTAGGCTTTTGGTCAGTAATCAGTTGAAGGGAATAATTCCGCTATTTCCTTGTATTTCATGATTAGTTTCCTTATTTTAGTATCATATCACTCACAATAATATCAGTATAATTTCATTCGTTTTCCTTATATACCAAATTCCTATAATTTCAATAGTAATATTAGTTAGACAGCTAGAGAATAAATGTGGGAAACTATATAAAAGAGGAAAGGGACAGATTGAGGGTAGGCTTTTGGTCAGTAATCAGTTGAAGGGAGAGGGCCGGAGAATTCTGTTCTCTGGATATATGTTCGATTGTTAGAGGGAGATTATTGTAACTTGCTATCTCTCCTGCAAGCAAGACTCATTCTTGCTGGCAAGAGGAGGTCCATTGCATAAAACCCACTCTTTTCTGCTTTTTCTTATGATCCTAAACTAGTTCTTATCAAACCATTTCTCCATTTCATTCATGTAGCTTGAATCCTATGTTTACATCTCTCTATTTATCTATCTATGTATGATAGATCCAAGATACCTAAATTGTGAAACTTGTGGTATGTTGTAATCTCCAATGTTTACCTCCAAGCTAGTGCTTGCGCCTTGAGTGCATCTTGCTGAACCTGCATTCCACATACTTTGTCTTACTTCTACCTAATTGGAAACCATGTGATTCCAAAGCTTCTCTCCGCATCTCTAGTTTACCATGTATTCCCTCTCTTGACTGTCTCGTTAGGACTATATCATCTACCAGAAACATGCATTTAATCATTGCGCCTGGAGTTATTCCTTGCCATGGACAAAAAAGAGTCTTCCATTTCCAAGTATTTGAGTTTTTCTTTTGCCTATGTTACTCTTATTTGATTGATGTTTTGAAATGAATAAGGGGTTATAGTAATGGTTGAGTGTATTATTTGTTTAATTATTTCATTTCTAATCATAGGAAGCCATGGAGATGGACATCCTTCAAACACTGATACTCCCCTTGTTGCTTGGGGAGCTGGTGTTAAATATCCAAGGCCAATATCTGGCAGCAACCATACTGATTGTGGTTTTCGGTTTGTTGATGACCATGTGCATGACACGCCAACACCAACTGAATGGGGCTTGCATGGGATAGAGAGGGTGGATGTCAATCAGGCTGATATTGCACCACTCATGGTTGTAAAATTTATTTTTCCTTGATGATTTATGTTGAAAGCGTGATGAATATTTCTTTAACCATCCTTATGTTTCATTTATCCGATATACTTATCCAATTTTTTGACAGTCTACACTTCTTGGTCTGCCATGTCCTGTTAATTCAGTTGGAAGTCTACCCCTAGATTACATTAACATGACCAAGGTATCTTCCTTTATTTCTTATTGATAATAGACTTATTGTTGATTTTTGTGACAGGAGGCTAACATGCTTTTGTTGACTATCTTCATTGGAATATTATGTCATTTATTATGGATTGGCCATTGTCCTACTTGTGGTGAAAGGGTAGGAAAGTTATCTGCATGAAGAAGAGTATAAATGTGTAGATGATCTGACTAATATTTAATTTATATTTGTTCCAGGCTGAAGAAGTTGAAGCTGTTCTAGCCAATACAAAAGAAATTCTGAACCAGTTTCTTCGCAAATCATGTATCCTTTGCTTACATTGATTTATTATCTGTGAAATTAAAATCAGAGTTTGGAGAAATTATTCCATCTCATGATTTAATCATATGATCAGAGATACATTGTATAACAATGAAAAAGATATGAAAAAGGAAACAAAGAAAAGGCAATTTCCAGAATTAACTAGAAATCCCAGAAAAACAAGAACAACACTAAAACAGAGTTGACCACAGTCCTTCTAATTCCGAGATGCTATGATTCTCATAATACTTCGGGATTTCTTTCCAACAGATTTGTACTACAGTTCCTTTGATTTCAGAATGGGATCCTCTGCTTCGGTTTTATACTTGAAATGATATAGAAATTAATTTTTTTTCTGTAAACAAGAAGAATATGCCAAAGGGTGTAATTATTAATATGAAAATATAGTTTTTCAGGGAGCCAATTCATGAGTAAAGTATTTTATAAGAAAGTAATAACAAAAAAATGATGTTTCTTTCTCTTGATGATAATGTAGACACAAAATTGATCCAAGAATTTCTTTTGATGTTGGTTTCATTGACAACTTCAGATATTAAGCAGTCGTATTCTTTATACTTTAAACCTTTCAAACCACTGTCTCATTATTCTTCAATATTGGACAAAATTGAGGGTCTGATATTGGCTAGAGATTATGATGCTGCAATGGACCTATCCCAGAACCTCAGAAATTTGGCATTGCAAGGACTTCACTATTTTCAGACTTACGACTGGCTGATGCTCATGTCTGTAATTACCCTTGGGTATGTTGGTTGGATGATCTATCTTGTCCTTCATGTGCTGCAGTCTTATACTTCACTTCCAGGAAATCTTTTTGGAATGGAGCAAGCAATTCGGAGAAATAACCATGGAAAAGTAATATTTTGTAAGCTTAGTCTTTCCAAAATGTTATTTCTAAGTTCTTTGAGCTGCATGTTACATCAAGTTGATGAAAATAAAGAGATTTCATGGAGAAACAAACCAAAAAAAATCACTCCCCGTTAAACTCGACTAGCGAGTGTGGGATGGAGGCAATCCTTGTACGCAGCCTTACTCTTGCATAATTGCAAAGAGGCTGTTTCCTAGATTCGAACCCATAACCTTTCAGTCATGAAAGAACAGCTTTACCACTGCTCCGGTTCGTCCCCTTTTAGTGTTTGTTTCTTCTCTTCATGGAGAAACAAACACTAAAATATAAATGAAGATGAATGAATTACTTGAAAACTCTTAGCGGAAGATAATTGATTCATATTGATTTCGTGTAAGCATCAGTTATTTTTTCTTTAATGGCCATCAATTAAATAAATCATGTATCTTATCTTGTGCAGATATATCTATATGGATGTATGGTGACGGGAATGCTTTGTTTGCTATTATTGCTGGAGCAGTCTCCTCCTCTTTACCACGCATACACGATTATGACTTCATTTTTATGGGTTCAAATAATTAGTGAATACCAGTTTATAAAAGCATTATGGAAGCTCTTATCTGGAAGAAGAATGATATATATTTCCAAGCTTCTAGCCACTACTGCTGTCTCAGTTTTCATTCTTGAGTTCCTGGTATGCATACTTGTCATAGTATTCTCTAAACTAGTTAGTTTCTAATTCATCTGATGAAGGTTTGCTTGGCAGGTTAACAGCTTCACTGAGAGGAAGCTCTATACTGGGTGTTTTTTAATTACTGGGGCGACAGCTTCATTTTATCTTTTTAAGTCAATTCCCTGGAGATCTGGTATACCGATATATGTTTGCATTGCATGTTGGTCTTTGTCTCTTTTTACATTGATGCCGGCAGAAATTCCTGACAATAATCAATTAGTGTAAGTGATTTCCGCAAAATACTTACCACCATGTAAACAAAAGCCAAAAGTTAATTATGAAAATGGTAGACTGACAGAACGTGCTGAACCCAACTCACAAAGAATAGCCTTTAAAACTATTAAGCATGATACTTAAATTTTCCCATTGCATTTTCAATGTTCAAGCAATACCTGATTGTTATACTCTTCCATTGGATATGCTAACATAACAACAAAGCAATATTTTTATTTTTTCTAATGGCAGATAGTTTTAGGATACGCATGGATAAGATACTAGAGGGATTTGATTTTAAATTTCTTTTTTTATAATTTCCCTTTGTACATATTTAAAAATAAGGAACCTACTCACATTGACATATACAGTCCTTTTCATCTGTATTACTTCATGGAACCTCTCTATCTCTTAAATTACATGTTTTGGGACCATAGTGAAATTTTGAAATACTTAATTTTTAATGATTTTCAGATGGAATCAAATATTCAAATTTGATTATGCTTTGAATTATAATGCACTCCCTAATAATCTTTGTTGCAAATTTTGAAGTCATAATTCCTTCCCTTAGTTATTTTGTGTTGTTATTTTGAAGTCATAATCTTTTCACCTTGGCAACATACAAATGCACCTGGACTCATGCTTAAAAAAGTTGCTTTATTCTCTTTTTGTTTACTATCAAGGCTAGATGTTCCTTCAAGCTATCAATTGAATCTGAAATGTATTGTATATTCAAGTGTGTAAGTCTGTACAAGGAGGCTCTCTATTTATAGAGACTAAAAAGACCTACTGGGATGACCTAATGGGCCAAGCCCACAATATTCTAATAATAATAAAATAATATTATTTCTAACACTCCCCCTCAAGCTGGTGCGTATATATCAAAAGCTCCCAGCTTGTTACAAATATGATCTATTCGGGGACCTCTAAGAGCTTTAGTGAATACATCCGCAAGTTGATCATTGGAATTGACAAATGCTGTCTCGATCTCCCTTGACTGGATCTTTTCTCTAACAAAATGACAGTCAATTTCTATATGCTTGGTCCTCTCATGAAAGACTGGGTTAGAGGATATATGCAAAGCGGCTTGGTTGTCACAAATGAGCTTCATAGGCCTTTGTTCACAGAGATGGAGTTCCTTCAGCAATTGTCTCAGCCAGATGAGCTCACAGGTTGCATTTGCCATTGCCCGATATTCTGCCTCCGCACTGGGATCTGGCGATCACAGTTTGCTCCTTACTCTTCCAAGAGATCAAATTTCCTCCGAAAAGAACACAATACCCTGAGGTGGATCGTCTATCTGAAGGAGAACCTGCCCAGTCAGCATCTGAATAACTAGAGATCTCTGAACTCCCTTTATTTGTATATAATAAACCTCTTCCTGGCGCCTTTTTAATATATCGGAGAATTCTAATAACTGCATCCCAATGGGAGTCACAGGGAGAATCAAGAAATTGACTTGCAACACTCACTGCGAAGGAGATATCTGGCCTTGTCACACTAAGATAATTCAATTTTCCAACTAGTCGGCGGTAGCGACTAGGATCTGGCAGTGGCTCCCCCTGTCCTGGTAATAACTTAACATTGGGGTCCATAGGTGTATCAATGGGTTTACAGCCTAACATTCCAGTCTCATCTAGGATATCCAATGCATACTTCCTCTGACAGATGGAAATGCCCCGCCTAGACTGTGCAACTTCGATCCCCAAGAAATATCGAAGTCTGCCAAGATCTTTGGTCTGAAATTGATTGAATAAATGCTCTTTCAACTGATCAATCCCGATCTGATCACTGCCTGTAATGATAATGTCATCAACATAGACCAGGAGATAAACGCACTGGCCAGAAGAGCTATGCCGGTAAAAGACAGAATGATCGGCTTTGCTTCTGATTAAGCCAAAGGATTCAACAACTGAACTAAAGCGGCTAAACCAGGCCCGAGGAGATTGCTTCAGGCCATATAAAGATTTCCGAAGTTTACATATCATTCCAGAATTCTCCCCCTGAGCAACAAAACCTGGTGGTTGCTCCATATAAACTTCTTCCTGCAAGTCACCATGTACAAAAGCATTCTTAATATCAAGTTGGAGAAGAGGCCAGTGATGAATGGCGGCAAGGGCAAGAAACAGGCGAACATAAGCCATCTTAGCAACAGGAGAAAAGGTATCCCCATAATCAAGACCAAAGATCTGTGTGTATCCCTTGGCCACTAAGCGAGCTTTAAGGCGATCAACAGTGCCATCAGGACCAACTTTAACTGTGAACACCCATCGACAACCAACAACAGACTTCCCGGGAGGAGCACGAACAAGATCCCAAGTGCCATTAGAGTGAAGTGCCTGCATTTCATCAAGCATCGCCTGGCGCCATCCTGGATGAGATAGTGCTTCACCTGTGGTTTTAGGGATGGAAACAGAAGAGAGACTAGAAACAAAAGTAAAATGTTGTGAAGAAAGTCTGTCATAACTCAAGAAAGAATAAAGGGGATGAGGATTTCGAGTGGATCGAATACTTTTCCGAAGGGCAATGGGAGGAGTCTCTGATGGAGGATCCGGAGGAGAAGAGCCGACGGGAAAGGGCGATGAGTCATCAAGAGGCAAAGTCGGAGGAGGTGCAGGCTGACGACGCTGGTATGTGAGGAGAGGACGATCTGCAGGTATGGAGGTAATTGGTTGCTCCTCTGGAATAGGGGCACCTGCAGCTGGTAAAGACAAGTCAAGAAAAGGAACAGGAAGGACCTGATCAACTTGTGACACTGGAGACGAAGTAGAGTGAAAAGGCTGCTGATCAAGGAAAGTGACATCAGCAGAAACGATATAACGCTTGAGATCAGGTGAATAGCAACGATACCCTTTTTGAAAACGGGTATACCCAAGGAAAATACATTTGAAGGCCTTGGATGTCAACTTGTCTTTACCTGGAGTAAGATCATGAACAAAACAAGTACAGCCAAAAATATGTAAAGGCAGAGGATAAGAAGGTGCTCTGGAAAACAAAATACTGTGGGGAACATCATTATTTAGCACAGAAGAGGGCATGCGGTTGATAAGGAAACATGAGGTGATAATAGCATCTGCCCAAAAACGAAGTGGGACGTTCATATGAATGAGAAGAGTACGTGCAGTTTCAACTAGATGTCTATTTTTACGTTCAGCGACTCCATTTTGTTGTGGAGTGTGGGGACAAGTAGTCTGGTGTATCGTCCCATGTGTATCCAAAAATTTAGAAAATTCAAGAGACACATACTCTTTTGCATTATCACTGCGCAAGATTTGAATAGAAGCACCAAATTGAGTTTTTATTTCTGCACAAAACTTTTGATAAATTGAAAATAACTCAGAACGATTTTTCATTAAATAAACCCAAGTGCAACGGGAGAAATCATCAATAAAGGTTACAAAATACTGAAAACCCAAAACTGACATAGTCCGACTCGGACCCCAAATATCAGAATGAACAATAGAAAAGGGAGCAGCAACTCTTTTATTGACTCTACTAGCAAAGGAAGAACGAGTATGCTTTCCCTGCTGACAAGACTGACAATTCAAAGACTTAAGACCTGACAAAAAAGGAACCATATGCTGAAGCTTCGAGAGACTTGGATGACCCAGACGGCTATGGAGAAGCTCAGGAGACTCTGTGAGAGAGCATGCAACTGGAGCAGAGGGTGCATGCAGATAGTAGAGACCTCGTGACTCACTGCCCGCTCCAATCGTCTTCCCCGTACCCGGATCCTGCATAGAAAAAGACTGTTTAGAAAAGGTGATAGAGCAAGAAAGAGAATGGGTCAATTGACTAACAGAAATTAAATTAAAAGGAATGCCAGGGATGTAATAAACAGAGGTTAAAGTCAAGAAGGGAGTTGGTTTGGCTTGCCCAATGCCACGAGCAGGAGCCTTGGTGCCATCAGCAAGAGTAACAGAGGGAAGATTATTAGAAAAGGTAAGGGAAGTAAAAAGATCCTTATTACCACAAAGATGATCAGTAGCACCTGAGTCTATTATCCAGGGTCCAAGAGACGATTGAGAAAAACAAGCAACATGATTACCAGTATCTGGAGCAGGTGGCTGAGAAGAACTCTTCTGGAGAAGGGCCTCATAGTCTGCAGCGGAAATAGTCACTGATCCGGTAGAGGGCGGCACAACATCTGTTTGAGCAAAGTTCATATGTGGTGGCTTCAAGTGAGGGTACTTTCTATAACAACGTTCTTCAATGTGGCCCAGATATTGGCAATAATTACACCGAGGCCTTTGTCCTCGGCCACCCTGTCCATACGACATCGTCTGTCCGTGCCCGCCTGGGCCATATGATGTCATGGGCCCGCGACCGCCTTGTCCGCGGCCAGGACCACGACCGCGTCCACCATTGTTCCAATTACCACGAGAGACTAAAGCAGCAGAATCAGACAAGAGAGCAGTAGAGTCAGTAGCTGTGACGTGTGCGGGAGCCACCTTATCTTGAAGATTCAGAAGGCGCTGAAAGGTCTGGGATATGCTGGGAATTGCAGTACTGGTTAGAATGTTCTCACGAACACTTTCTAATCCGTCAGGAAGACCAGAGAGAGTCACAACCGTAAAGAGACGCTCCACTTGCGTCCTGTACACTGTAGCATCCGCAGCATGAGGTAACATAGCCAACAATTCCTGCATCAAAGAACGAATCTTACCAACATAAACTTCCAAACGAGCTTCGGGTGATTTGCGCAAATCCATCATCTGGGAGACAATGGAATAAAGTTGTTGAATATCATTGGTGTAGAGGTTTTTGGCTTCCGTCCACACATCATAGCAGGTCTCAAAAGGAATGAAAATATTGAGAAGAGATGAATCAATGGATTGCCAAAGAATACTGAGGAGTTGAGCATCAACTTTCTCCCATTCAGTCATCTGATCTTGGGAAATATCAGTCTTCTTAGTGGTGGGATGTTTGTCATGGCCTTGACCGGTAAACCAGATCTTAACGGAGGTAGACCAGGTCTTGTAAGTGGCAGATCCGGTCAATTTCAGAGTTGTGATAGATGGAATAGCACTTGAAATGATGCCGGAAGAATGTTTACTGGTTCCTTCCATCAGGAACAGCGATCAGACAACCAAAAAACTATAAAAATTACGCGAAAAAGGAACAAAGTAGCGACTTTTGCACTGGAAACCCTCGAACGGAATAGACCCACAACGATCGGTCACTGGATCTGGAAGGAGGAGGCAGAGGCGAGCCTGTCTGCCTTGGTTTGGTCGGAAAAGGTGGCCGGAACAGTGCACACGCGCCGGAGAGAGGTGGCGCGTGAGGCCCACGCGCAGACAGCTGTGGTGGCGCGTGGAGGCGCGTGCGGCGGCCGTTTGGGACGGGTCTTAGACAGAAATGGTCGCCGGCGTGAGGGGATCCTGATCGCGTGGTTTCTCGCCGGAAAGGTGGCCGGAACAGTGATGAACAGTGACGGAACAGTGTTTCTGGCGATGTGAACAGTGTTTTCTAGTCAAATAATGAAGGAGGATGACGATCTGAGATCGAAAAAGGGTCTAACAATGTTCGGAGGGTTGAAAAAGGTTGCCGGTATGATGCACGGCGGTAAAAAGGTTTGCCGGTATGATGCACGGCAGTACAACGAAAGGAAAAAAAATATATATGCGGAAGTAGAGCCCTCAGATCGAGAGCTCTGATACCAAATTGAATCTGAAATGTATTGTATATTCAAGTGTGTAAGTCTGTACAAGGAGGCTCTCTATTTATAGAGACTAAAAAGACCTAATGGGATGACCTAATGGGCCAAGCCCACAATCTAGACTATTCTAGACTATTCTAATAATAATAAAATAATATTATTTCTAACACTATCATACTAGGAAGATCTTTTACAATTTTTTACTTCCACTTTTCTCTTGTTGAGGTTCTCTCT
Organism: Gastrolobium bilobum; assembly: GCF_033153095.1. Lineage (NCBI taxonomy): Eukaryota > Viridiplantae > Streptophyta > Magnoliopsida > Fabales > Fabaceae > Gastrolobium > Gastrolobium bilobum. Next base: position 43,954 of record NW_026899975.1, on the reverse strand, counting down.
TTGTTTTGCTGCTTTTTTCTTTATAGCATCTCGGTTTTCTGTCTCATCATTTGTAATTCATTCTGAATCCAAACAAAACTGTTAAGCATATCAAATTATTGTGTTTGCAGAGTTAGTAGTGGAGCTATTATTATCATTATAGGCATAGCTGCCAGGTGGCTAGATTTACATGCTGGGAAGAGTAAGTATTGGCTAACTATATGCAATTGTGAGCTGAAAAGTCCCAAATTTTCATCTCTATTTTACTTACAGGTGCATATCATGACTTTTCTACCATTGTGTTTGGAAACTCAGTTATGTATAATTTATGAAAAATCAACTGATTACATTTCCTGTCTCTCACTAGGCTCTTTTGGTTGCTTTATCTTCGATCATGGTGTATTTATCAACTTCTCACAGAACTGAAAAGCAAGAGTTGCTTGCAGTGCACCAGTTGATAAATTGGTCCATTGCTGGTATAATTTTGACTTTCGATTCTTCTCCTTTTGCTTGAGTTTCTTACTCCCATTCAGACATTTTTATTTTATTTTCCATGCTCCTTCACAAAATGCCCTACATTTTACATATCAATTTTTTGTTTTCTCTTTCTATCCACGTATAAGATATGGATGGCATCATTTTAATTTTCTTTGTATCTGGTCCTTGAACTGAAATTAAACAATTTTTAGGGACAACACTATTCATGCTATTTATATTTCTACTTTTTTGGTGTTAGAATATCCTATTCTAAGGATATTCGTTGGATTATTATCAGATATGTGAATCACAGGAAATCATGTATGGATTCAATTTGAATCAATTAGAAGATCATGTAAATAATAAAAGGATCATTTGTAATTATTCCCTCACTATAATATATAGAAAAACCTTATGTAGTCAGATTTGGCACACAATTCTGCAAATTCTAGTTGGTACCAGAGCCTCAATGACCAATTGGGCTAGAGTTCGATCCTTGTCGCCCTCATTCTTCTAATAAAAAATTTGAATTTCACCATAAGGTAGGGCCCATGTATTGTCCATGCTTCAAGCCCAATGGACTCTTGCATGAGAGGGCATGTTAGAGATATAATATAAGAACCATTCATGTGTCTTTACGTAATAGTTTAAGCTCTTAATAGAGTTGGTTCATGACAATTGGTTTGTCATTTCCGTTTTTATTTTGAATGACATTTTTGTACATTTTTAATTATCATCCTGTTCAAGAAATGTTTCTTTTATTAAAAGACAAAGTAGCATATTCCATTGTACCTTTTTTTTAAAAAATAATTTTTGCATATCAATTAAAATAACATTTGACTTCTCTCTACCTTCTACCTTAATCTAGAAAATAAAAGTGATATACTTTTGCATCACCACGAACTCATTATGAAACATCCCTTATATCCAAACTAGTTGAGGTTGACAGCTGATGAACCTCTATAAAAGCAAGAACATATTAAGGAAAAATAAATAATAAATAAGAAAAATAATAAGGTTTGTAAGTTTTTTGGAAATGTTGGAAATCAGGATTCAAATATTTCAGTTTTTATTTCCTATTAATTAGTAGATAGGATTGATGACTAATTGATAGGATTGATTACTCATCGCTTAGTCATTCTTAACTATTCTTTCTTGTATAAATACTCCTTATGTAATTTATTCATAGAATCAATATACAAAAAAGAAATTCTTTTATATTTCAATATGGTATCAAGAGCGGGTTCGTTCCTACCCTAGATCAGCCACCCTTAAGGTTGAAACCAATTCAAAAATCATCCAAACACAAACCAACCTCTGCCAAATCCCAGAAACCATACCTACAGACCTCCAATCGAGAAGTTGGAGTAACCATTGATAGACATTCCTGAAATTTTAGAATTACTTCATCAGTACGACGAGGTGTTCCAACCACTGTCAGAGCTGCCGCTAGCAAGGGCATGCGATCATAAGATAATATTGAAGCCAGATGCAGAGCTCCCAAACATACGGCCGTATCGATATCCGTATTATCAAAAAGAGGAAATTGAAAAGTTTGTGAAAGAGATGTCTGAAGCGGGAATGATAAGGCCAAGTTGCAGCCCGTATTCGAGCCCCCTGATTCTGGTCAAAAAGAAGGATGGGAGTTGAAGATTCTGCGTCGACTACAGGGCTTTGAATAAGGTAACCATCCCTGACAAATTTCCTCTTCCTGTTATTGATGAACTGTTGGATGAATTAAATGGAGCTGGTATTTTTTCGAAGTTGGACCTAAAGTCAGGATATAATCAAATTCGTATGCGTGTTGAAGACATAGAAAAGACGCCTTTTCGCACCCACGAAGGACATTACGAATATCTTGTAATGCCCTTTGGGCCCTTTGGGTTGAGGAATGCCCCTTCTACTTTCCAGGGCTTAATGAATACTGTTTTCAAGTCGTATTTGAGGAAGTTCGTCTTGGTTTTTTTTTACGACATTTTGGTATATAGTCAGAGTGTGGAACAACATGTTGATCATCTAGGGGTGGTTTTGGAAATCTTGAAACAGAATTGCTTTTGTGCAAATTTAAAAAAATGTACATTTGCAAAGACTGAGTTGGAATATTTGGGTCACCTGATTTCTAAGGATGGGGTGATGGCAGATCCTCAAAAATTGGCAGCAGTGCAGCAGTGGCCCGTTCCTCAGAATCTGAAGGGTCTTAGGGGTTTCTTGGGGTTGACAGGATATTATCGACGTTTTGTCAAAGGGTATTGCTAAACCATTAACCCAACTATTGAAGAAGGATAAATTCATATGGGGTGATGAAGCTCAGATGGCGTTTGAAGCTCTGAAACAGGAGATGTTGGGGCTGCCCACATTGGCACTTCCGAATTTTGATGACAGTTTTGTGGTGGAAACGGATGCTTCGGGCTTGGGTATGGGGGCTGTTTTGATGCAGTTGGGATGCCCTATTGCTTTTCTCAGCAAGGCTTTTTCGGAAGCGGATAAGTCCTTGTCCGTCTATGAAAGAGAACTCAAGGCCATTGTTTTTGCTGTTACCAAATGGCGACATTATTTATTGGGTCGCCATTTTGTGATTAGGACTGACCAAAGGAGTCTCAAATATCTGACAGAACAGAGACTTATGGTAGAAGGGAAGCAAAGGTGGGTTGCTAAATTAATGGGGTACGATTTTGAGATACAATACAAACTGGGGGTTGAGAATGCTGCGGCTGACGCGTTATCTCGGGTTATGGACTACAAGGTGCTCTCATTAATCACCAGTCCAGATTTGCAGAAATTATCAGAGGAGGTACTTCAGGATCCAGTCACCAGGAACATAATGACAGATGTATTATTGGATGACAATTCGCATCCAGGATACTCAGTCTCAAGGGGCTGCTTGTGGTTTAAGAACATATTAGTGCTTCCTAGATCTTCTCCTCATATTCCTAATATTTTGCAGGAATTTCATTCATCTCCATGGGGGGGCCATTCAGGGGAGTTGCGAACCTTCAAGAGAGTGGCAGCTGTGTTTTATTGGAAGGGACTACGTAAAGATGTGGTGGAACTTGTCCGAACTTGCAGTGTGTGTCAGCAGCAGAAATATAACAATATGAAGCCTGCTGGCCTTTTACAACCATTACCCATTCCCCAACAAGTTTAGGAGGAGATTTCAATGGACTTCATCACTGGACTACCCAATTTGATGGGGGTGGATACCATACTGGTAGTGGTGGATAGACTCACCAAATATGCACACTTTATGACCCTTAAACATCTATATGATGCACAGAAAGTGGCGGCTGTTTTCATGAGGGAGGTGATTCGTTTGCACGGTATTCCGAAGTCTATTGTATCAGATAGAGATCGTGTCTTTCTTAATAATTTTTGGTGTGAGTTATTCAAGCTAACCAACACCAAGTTGAGGTTTAGTTCAGCCTACCATCCACAAACGGATGGGCAAACAGAGGTGGTTAATCGTACATTGGAGACTTACTTGCGTTGCTTTGTGAATGGCCATCCAAGGAGTTGGGCTAAGTGGCTATCTTGGGCAGAATTTTGGTTCAATACATCATACAACCGGTCTATTCAAATGACTCCTTTTCGAGCCTTGTATGGGAGAGTGAAGGTTCGAAAGACTGCACCATGGTCATACCATGGTGCGCATACATAGGTGGAAAACAAAAATTTTTCGCAGCGAAAGCATAGACCATCTATACACCCTATGTATGAATGCTTTACGTTGAAACGATATAGGGTTTCAGAATTACCTTTTCACTTGTAGGCGCAAAAAGATGACACCCTCCAACGGTGATCCACATGGTTATCTCCTTCTTGCTAGCGAGAACTCTTTCTCCTTAATCCCTCCTTATCCTCGGTGGCTGGCTAGGCGCATGCAAGGAATAGGCTACCAAGTGTTTGGATTATTTTATCAAGACTGTAATGGTGTCTTGAGGTTAGGTGATGGTGTAACCAGAGAGAGAGAAGGAAAGGTTGGAGCTTTTTCTTTTTCGAATTCTACACACACTTGGAGAGATGATGCATCAGGTTTTTATAAAAGAACTGATCAACCACATAAGCCCCTCCTATGATTAGGCGCACAAGTTAAAGTGATGAGAGAGACTTTCCTTGATTCTCTCCATCTCATTATGCGCCCCACATCAGCTCCCTTTAATTAGGCGCACACATTAAAAGGATGAGAGAGACTTTCCTTGATTCACTCCCTTTAATTATGCGCCCCTTTAATACCTTTCCTTTCCTCAGAAATTTTGTTGCAACGGTATTCATTTAAATTCTGAATTCAAATGAAAGAGTAGTTGAGAGAATCTTCATCCAATCTCTATTGGATTATTCCTTTAAATAATTTTAAATTATTCTCAACAACCTAACCTCATAGAATTTAAATATCAAATTCGAATTTCAAATTCCAATTTGAAATTTAAACTCAAATATAAATTCAATCTTATCCAAGTTCGTAATTCGAATTCGAAATTCGAAATTCAAATTTCAAATTTCAAATTCAAATTCAAATTTCAAAATTCAAATTTCAAAAATTCAAATTTCAAATTTCAAATTTCAAATTTGCCCAAACCTTATTTTGGTCAAGTCAACTCTTTGACTTATTAGGATTCATGCCCCAAGGCTTCTTTGGCCTATCATCATATTTGGGCCCATTAGTGGAGGAAACTCTTTCACCACTAATGCCCCAAAAGGGCGCATGGATCAAGTGGGCTTGGAGTCCCTACTCCAACCCAACTTGACTCATAGTCTTGACAAAGCCCAATAACTCATTATTGGTCCAAACTTGCTATAACTTGCAATAAAGAATAACCTTCGTGTGTGACCCATTAGGCCCAATTAGTTACTGACATAAATAAACTTGAACCATTTAAACTCCTTTAAAAGGCCCAATCCATTTAATGACTACATGATACACTAGCAATGCTCTGTAGCCCCAGAACTAATTGAGTTGATCAAGTGATCTACCTTTCTGATTTGGATACCGTGCCAGCATTATCCCTCACATCGCCATTCACATTTAGTCGAGAGTAAGGATAGAGTATCATCTCTCTTTATTGACTAAATATAATATTTCACAGGAACTAGGAATCTTCTTCTATTGACTCTAAGACAGATCATGACTCTTCATATCTCTTACTATGCATAGATTCCCGAGTCAACTAGAAGTCATCTCAGCCCTACCGCTCTTTGTGAACGACTAATCCATTATAGGGGATTGTGAGTCCTTTCGGCATGTCCATCTATACTCATGTATTCGAGTTATATCCAAGAGTACACTGTTTCCCCATTTTTCAGGCGGATAGAGTTGTACAGTCAAAGTATAACTCTATTCGATGACATCCTAAAGTCTAGGACGATCCGCACTACCAAACGTTCAGAGACTTTTCAAATCCAATGATACTCTCTGTAATGAATCCTTATGGAGTCTCTAAGCGGGTCAGTTCAGTGCTATCTGTTCTCCAACAGATCCACCCACGACATCAGCTAAGGCATCACCATGCCTGCATTCCATGAGGTCCTTACCTTGTATCTTCATACAAGTAGATGACGTCATACTAGTCTTATTGAGATCACCAATACCCTTTCTTGGTGATTCAAGACCAGGAACAAATTTTAGGTAATACACATTCAGTGTCCTCGAGTCCTCATGATCATGATCACTATCATAGATCCTCGAGTGAAAACCTGTTCTATTCCTAGGGTCTTTATCTTTTAAACGCATATTAACAATAAAATATTGGCGAGACATAAATATGATAAAGATAAAGATAAAGTTTGCTCAAATTTATTAATCATGAAATACCAAATAGAAAAAGGTGTTCATCTGATAAAACAGATTGTCTCTAGGACACCTATATACTAACAGAGAGATCCCCCTGTGCTTATTTCTTTTGAAGCAGGCAGCACCCAAGTGGCAGCAGTTGATACGTGGCTGATGGCTCGTGATGCTATTTTGGATGAGTTAAAACAGAATTTGCAACAAGCCCAAAACAGAATGAAGGTACAGGCTGATAAGCATAGAAAGGAGGAAGAGTTCTCTGTTGGGGAAAAGGTTTACTTGAAAATTCAGCCTTACAAATTAAAGTCCTTAGCAAGAAGGCTCAATCAGAAATTAAGCCCGCTTTTTTATGGGCCATTTGGAGTCTTAGAGAGAGTTGGTCCCGTGGCTTACAGATTAGAGCTGCCTTCATATTCAAAAATACATGATGTTTTTCACGTGTCGCAACTGAAGAGGGCCATTCATCCTTCTGTTCCAGTATTGGATCTACCTCAATGTTTAACTGACTCGTTGGAGCTACAAGTCCAGCCGGCTGCCATATTGGGCACTTGACGCTTGTTGAATGGACAGAGGGAGATTCTAGTGCAGTGGGAAGAATTACCGGATTGTGAAAATACTTGGGAAAATTTGGTAGATTTTCAGAAGCAGTGGCCTTCTTTTCACCTTGGGGACAAGGTGGATTTTGGAGGGGGGTATTGATGGGCCTCTTCAATTATATGATAAAGTATACATACGGAAGGCCTATGGTGAGAAGGCTAAGGGCAATATGAAGTCAGTTACAAAAATTGACACTTGGCAAGCTGTGAATGGGGAAGTTAGTATTGGTAGTGAGGAGGGCTGATGAGAGAGGGGGAATATAAGTTAGTTAGGGGGAGAGAGTGAAGGGGAGGAAAATTGTAAAGGGTATTGGCACTGGGAAGAGAGTACCGGTTGCTGAAAAGGGGTGAGTGGGAACTGTGAGCTCTAATTCAATCGGGTAGCTGATTGAAGGTGTCTTTGTGCGTCCATTTAATTGCATTTCTGCCTTTATTATATTGTACTGCTACAGATTATTTTCACGATGGTGAGATAATTCTGTTTTCATTCAATAAAGTTGATATTTCAAGTATATTATTGTGATTGTTGTTGATACAACAGCCATAGTTGTGCTCTGTAAATTCTGGTGCCATCACTAACTATCCAACCAAGAGTCCAACCAAGTCCAAAGTCCACAAACAACACTCTCACAGTCTGTTTATACCAACAATCATATCAACAATCATAGTCTACAAGCATATGACATAAAGACAATGTTTTCCTTTTACGTTTCACGTCTTTAGGCTTCTCACAAGCCATAAGCCCTTAATCACTTTAATTCTGACTTAGTTAATTATTACAGAGGTTCAACATAACCAATCATGGGTCCATAAACCCATAATACAATTATGTCAGAACAGAACCGTCACTGTCTCGAAATTTTTAGAATATCCGGATATTCGTCGGGACCATATCCGGATATCCATATCCGGATATCATATCCGAATATTCATGTCCGGATATCATAAGTCCCATATCCGGATATCATATTCGAATATTTTGCGACAGAATGCAGTTTCTGTATTTCGCGAGATATCACTCCGAAGGTTCAACTTTTAACCCATTAGGACGTCCATGCATGCATTTTTATTCACTTTTAGGTTCGTGTTCAGGTTGGTTACTTATTTAACTCATTAACATGTCAAGACTCAACCTTTAAACAACTAAAACTCATGAGCAAGGTGATGGTGCTTACCCAAAGGCTCAAAACAGCAAGCACAAGGGCTCTTGGAGCTCACAAGTCAGCCCCAAAGTGCCGACTCCAAGGGTACACGAAAATGATGATCAAGCAAGGTCCTTTCTCCACAAAGTTGGCTCCTTGAAGCTCAAAATGCCATGCAAAGGTTTCCACAACCCAACTCACTAACTCAGCCTCCAAAACCCCACCAACACAGAGGCTACAACTCAGAAATGAGTGATCACACACTCCCTCAAGCTTGCTCTCACTCACCTATACCATTTTGGTGAAGAAACATGAACAAATGTGATCACTTGGAGGAAGTTTTGAAGAGAAATGGGGGTGGCAAAATGGAGAACACAAAAATCAGAAATGAGGCACAAGGAGACACGTAGAGCTGATTAGAATCAGCCTAGGGTTGTGTGAAATGCTCTATTTATAGGCGGTTTAAAGTTAATCAAACTGTATTAGCACTAATAGCTACGCTTAGCATTTTAATCCCAAACTTAGGATTCTGAACCTAGCCATTTTTCTAAGATTTGTCATATTTTTATTTTATTTTTCGCAGTACTTTTCCGGTACACGCTTTTACTTAGCCAGTATCAGTTCTGGCACCAGTTCTCATTATTTTGACCTGAAACTTGTTATGCTAGTACTATATATTATTCTAGTGTCAAATACATACTTTTCACAATTTTTCGGGATACTTCATCGGTACGCATTTATACCGTGGAGCAGAACCGGTATCTGCACTTTTCGTCAGAAAAGCGACTTTCAACATTAATAATTACTTACCATAATTATTTAAGCTTTATCATAATTAGTAGGGTCAATTATGGAATTATCTCATTCAACTCATAATTAATTAACTAAATTCCTAAATTAACGGTGCGGGTTCTTACAACACTCCAATACGTTAATTCTAAAAAATGTTAAATTTCGACACGTTAGGACACGTTTTGATATTATATAATATTTTTAATTTATGTAGTGTATATTATATTTAATATTCAATAATTTAACAAAAAAATAAAGATAAACTTATAATACCCATCTATTTTGCAAAGAAACATAAGATATTCCAAATGTTTATATTAAACTCAATAAAATAGTAATCGTAATCCAACGAATCTAACAGTTGGAACTCAAAATGCAACGCAACGTAACCTTTGAACCTTTTTTGAGTCTTTGCAACGAGTATTGGAGAGTCAGGAAGTGTCAAAGGGTCGGTGAGTGTCGGGAAGTATCGGACACGACACGTCAAGTATTTTGAAGTGTTGGTGTTTCATAGATTGTGACAACAAGGCAGCTGTCAATATTGCTAATAATCCTGTTCATCATGATAGGACAAAGCATGTGGAAGTTGATCGCTACTTCATCAAAGAAAAATTAGATGATGGAAGTGTGTATATGATGTATATTCCTACCAAAGAGCAGACTGCAGATATCCTTACCAAGGGCCCACACTGTCCAACATTCGAAGACTTGATTGGCAAGTTCGGAATGATCAACATTTACCTCCCAACTTGAGGGGGAGTGTAGGAAATAAGGATTCAAATAGTTCAGTTTTTATTTCTTATTAATTAGTAGATAGGACTGATGACTCATTGATAGGATTGATTACTCATCGCTGAGTCATTCTTAGCTATTCTTTCTTGTATAAATACTCCTTATGTAATTTATTCATAGAATCAATATACAGAAAAACAATTCTTTTATATTTCAATAGGAAATTTACATGGAGATTCCACTCGGACGACAAACATGATTATTTGAGTAAAGGAAATAAAGTATGTAGGTTAAAGAAAGCCTTATGTGGACTGAAGTGATCCCACTAGGCATGGTTTGGAAGATTCACAAAGCCAATAGTGCCTTGGGATACAAGCAGAGTGATACGATACCATTTCTAAACACGTACACTAGAAAAAAAGTCATAGGGGATCATTAGTACTAGCTAAGTCAACACCTATGTGAGGAGAATATCACTCAAGTTGTTAGTCTGTCAGAGGCAATGAGCAAGCTCCTGCGAGGGTTAAATAGAGGTTGGCAAGGATCATTAGGCACCTTTGGATTGGAACTATTAATTAAGCTGGGATGGGAGAGCACTGTAGCACTCTCGAACCTGCTTTGGGTTTATCTTTCATTTCTTTCCATTTTTTTGTTCACTGTAATATCATTTGTTAAGTTTCAATCTACATTGTCGAGAGAAATTTAGTTGTAATCCTTTATCATCAATACAAGTTGCTAGAGTGATTTTTGGGAATCTGTGTTGGTTTCTAACAAATTGGTATTAGAGCTCTCGATTGGGGAGTTGTGGTATCCGATTTGAAGATGATTCCAGAATTTGATGGAGAAGAAGAAGTTTGGGGGTGGGTGATCAAGGTTGTGCAACATTTCGAAGCTGAAGGCACTCCTGAAGCAAAGCAACTTTCTCAATTTGTGAAGATAATGAGAAGATGCGCTGCATTATGGTGGTGGTGGTGGAGTATAGTGTACGAGAATGCTTCTTGGTGGGACTTCGTTATAGTCCTCCGGAACAATTTCAACCATGTTTTCCACCAAGATTTGATCAAGAAAAAGGGAATCAGAACATGGAGGTTAAATCACAACCTCCACAACCAGAAACAAAGTCAATATGAAATTCTATGTTGTAGAAGACTAAAATCATAAAAAGAAATGAGAAAGAGAAAGATCGTGAAGGAAGTAGTCGAAGTTCAAACGGTTGGTGGCATGAAAAGAAAAATACAATAGGATGGCAAAGATGATAATGGATTTGAGAATGATAACGTGGATGAAGATGAAGTCTCTGAGGCTAAGAAGACTATGGCAGGTAAAGAATAAAATGTAGAAGTAGAAGATAAGAAGTCAAAAGCGACTGTGATGCCAGTAGAGGGTAGAATTAAAGGAGGGATCTTAAAGAGAGAGGGAGGTGAAGAATTCATGAACATTGGGCAGGCTTGGGTGAAGTGGTATGCAAATCAATGATGCCACAGCCTTCGGAGGAGGTGGCCGACCTGTTGCTGTTACGCGAACTACCACCGAACTTGAACCTTAATAAGAAGGAAAACGAGCTTCTCTAGTGTAGCTATGAATGGAATAAGCAATGACGAATGTGTGCAAAAGACAAGCAAAGGAAAGATGAGTCAGGGGACAGATTGTAGAGATGGGTCAACTCACTGACCTAATGGGCTGGTAGGTCCAAATTTCTATCAACCTGTTCCAAGCCCGAACAATTGGTTTCTATGCTTATGATTTAGGGATAGATTGGGCTTGTGTGATTCTAGTTGACCCAGTTAAGCCCGAAATAGCAAGTAGTTTCTGTCTAACAAGCTGCAGTTGTAACACCCCGTATATATCCGGTAATGTTATCATATCATCGTATTAAGCTGCGCTTAATAAAAAAATGCGGAATATCTTTTTCTTTTTAATTATGATGTCATTAATCATTACCAACTTGATTACTTAGTCATTTTCCAAAACATCGCCTGTATGTAAATTGCAAATAGACAACTAACTGAAATACCTCATAACATAAATAACATAAGTATATCTCTAGTCACGGAACTACAACACGTAGACCGGACAACCCTGATAGTTTATACAACTCAGTCAAAAGTACTAACATCAAAGTGGCATGGACAAACCTCATGCTCACCCAAATAAGGCAACAAGCCCAACATAAGTCTCAACAACAACAACATAATAATATAAAGGCAGAAAACATAAACAGCATCCAAATCCAGCATCCATACAAGTCAGCATATAATATCATAATCAGCTAAGCTCTGGCCTCCTGCCGATAGAGGCATCAGCCCCCAAATTACCTGAACCTGAAATAAGCGTCCCCAAACGTGGGGTGAGATCTCTAAACAAGAAATCTCAGTAAGACAAGGGGTCCTCAAGGATCTTCCACCCCAAGCTCACTTACATGTGCAATATAAGTTCCAAAAGCAGTTCATCAATATCATTTCTAAAATAGTGCAATGTAGCAGATAATTATGTCATGTGTGTCAATATTATTCTACTGGCCAGAGAAATGCAGGATTTATATACGTCTATTACCCACAAATAGTGCAAGACGCTACTTGCATCCACCACAGTCTCACCATCTTGTATGACGCTACATACTCAGGCTTACCGTCAAAGTGGAACTACACATGCATATTATAAGCCATTACACATAAAGCTCAACAGCATTTCAAATATTAAAGCATGTAACACATCATGCATATAAACCATTCCCCCATTGGGTATGGTGGAACCACACAGTGGCTAAACCGAGGACACAAAAGCTTACCTTGCAAACTAACTATCCAATGCCAAGAGTCCACACAAGCTCAAGGCCCACAAACAGCACAATCACAATCTGCTCATACCATAATTAATCATCAATAATCATAGCTCAGATTTCATTAAGTGATTAAGTCTTTCTTACACATTTAAACTCATTACATGTTGTTTCTGCAGGAAGTATTCGAATACTCCAGCTCTCCAGAAAGTATTCGATTACTTTCATTTAAGTATTCGAATACTACCAAGTATCCGAATACTTTACCCACCAGTATCCGAATACCACAGTATCCGAATACCAAACCTTACTGTATTTGAATACTTCTTCAAAGATATCCGAATACTTTTCTTCCCAGAAAAGTATCTCAATACTCCTGCAAGGAGTATTCGACTACCAGTGAACAAGTATTCGAATACCACTCGAAAAGTATTCGAATACTTCTTCACCAGAATGCAGAAATACGAACAGTGATCTGCATAATCCCATTTTTAAGGGTCCAAACGCGATTGGAAGTCCAATGACTCCCTAAACAGATGAGCACCAACATGTTATGAACTCAGAAACACCTTCTTTTACTCAAATGGTTAAAGTTTCACTTATTAACCGATTAAACAAGCTTAAAACTCCAAAATGACAAAGAGGTGATCATGGCTCACCTCAAGAGCTCCAAACTCCAAAAATGAAACAGAAAGGAAGCCTTCAACACAACACCAAGGTTCTGACTTCACAAGGCCACAAATTTAAACCAAAAGCTTGGACCTTTCACCATCCAAATGGCACCATGAAGCTCAAAATGCCAAGAAGATGACCTCTCACACCAAAACTCAGAAAACAGCCCTTAAACCCCACCAACCAGTGACCAAAAACTCAGAGTAAGGTTATCTACTCACTCTCAAAGCCAACTACTCAGTGTTTACAAGGTTCAAAGTGTATTAGCTCTCATAAAAATGGTGTCTTGAAGGATTTTGTGAAGAAAACTCAATGGAACAGTGAAAAGGGAAGGAGGCAGCAGCTACACACACACAACCCACGCATAGAATGGCTGAGTATCAGCCTAGGGTTATGTGCAAGTGACTATATATAGTCTACTTAACACTAACCACACAGTATTAGCATTAATAGCTACGCTTAGCATTTTAATCCAAAACTTAGGATTATGAACCTACTCAATTTTACAAGATTTATCATATTTTTATATTAATTTTCGCAGCACCTTTCCGGTACGCGCTTTTCCATAGCCAGTATCAGTTCTGGCACCATTTCTCATTATTTTAACTTGAAACTTGAAATCACAGTCCTACCTATTATTCTAGGAATATTCATGCACTTATTACAATTTTCCGGGATACTTCATCGGTATGCATTTATACCGAGTAGCAGAACCGGTATCTGCATTTTTCGTCAGAAAAGCGACTTTCAACATTATTACTCCCTTTCTATAATTATACAAGCCTTATCATAATTATTAGGGTCAATTATGGAACTATCTCATTAATCTCATAATTATCTAATTAATTTTCTTAATTAACGGTGCGGGTTCTTACAGCAGCCCTCGACAGTGCCTTCCCCAGTTGTGGTTGGTAATGGTTGTGTTTTGAATAGTATCGCGGGGAACACCTAGAGGGTTGCAAACACAAATGCGGAGAAAGATAAGCTACAAGCAGCGCTAGATTAAGCTTGTGATGAAGGAGGTTGAGATCCTTACACACATGTGGGCAGCTTTGCTTTGGGTGTATTGAGTTACGAAGACCCCAACCTGAGGGTTATTGAGAGGGGTAAGTGTTGGGGGATTTTTTGGGTCCGACCTTGAGTAAAATTGTTCAGAGCATTTTTGCTTATTATCCTTATCTATCGAAGATGTAGCTGAATTTTGGTGATATAAGAGATTATTTCTTCATGGTGCCTGTATGGAAAAGGGAATTGAGCCTGTGGGAAGGGTTGTTCACACTAAATGGAATGGGCATTTTTAGTCTAAATGAACCTCATTATTGTCAACCACAAGATAAGTATGTGAACCAGAGTAATCTATCAATTGCAGCTACTGGCTTGCTACAAGAAGTAGCAAAGACACTTTTCAATAATTACAAAATATTATGTATGTATTTGGGTCAGAAGAGTAGCCCTTGGGTTCCAATTGTAGTAGAGCAGGAAGTGCAACTACGTAAATTGCTATATAAGGGTACCTATCTTCCAATAGGGACGAAGCTGCCGACCCAAAATTCCTACTAAAATGCCTTGGCTATGTCTATAACCATATGGCTTTTGACCGTGGGGGATGTAATCATACTTCTTGCATAAGTGAATCCTTACATTTCAAGCATTGGGACCTTGGGAGAAGGTTTTCAGAAGCTATTCTCCACCTTGAGGATAATGTGCTTAAATTCGGGTGAGTATTTACAAAAAACCATTACTAAAGGTGTACACTAGAAAAAAGCCATAGGAAATCATTAGCACTGGCTGAGTCAGCAAATAGGAAATTAGAGGAGGATATCACTCAAGTTGTTAGTCTGTTGGAGGCAAGGATCAAGCTCCTACAAGGGTTAAATTGAGGTTGGCAAGGATCATTAGGCACCTTTGGCTTGGAACTGTGAATTAAGCTGGGTTGGGAGAGCACTTTCGAACCTGCTCTGGGTTTATCTTTCATTTCTTTCCATTTTTTTGTTACTATAATGTCATATGTTAAGTTTCAATCTACATCATTGAGGGAGATTTCATTGTAATCCTTCATCATCAAGTTGCTGTGTTATTGGAAATATGTGTTGGTTTCTATCGTAAGGTGATCGCATTCCTTTCTTCAAGCTTTCAGAGGAAGGTAAACTCACTGTCTTACTTGAGTTTGTTGATGACATTATTAAATCAGGTAATGACTCAGTTGGGAAATGTCTAAAAGACAAACTTGAAGCTAAATTTGAAATAAATAATCTTGGAAGACTCAAATATTTTTGTGGGTTTGAAGTTGCTTGCTCTAAACAATTTATATTTATTCTCAAAGGAAGAATGTTCTTGACCTCCTTAGGGTATTCGAGAAGCTAGGTTTTAAGGTTGTAGATGATCCTATTGAGCAGAATAACAGAATGGGAAATAATGAAGAAAGTCCCATAGTTGATAAAGCTCAAAATTAGAGTTTGGTTGGTAAGATGATATGCCTTGCCCATACTAGTCCAAATCTGTTATACGTTGCTAGTGTTGTTCGCCAATTCATGCATGGCTCAAGATTGAGACACATATAGTGGACAAGATCCTACAATATCTTAAAGCCACGACAACTAGCAAAGGATTATCATTCTTAATAAGTGAAAATCTGTCCATGGAAGTGTATATAGATGCTGACAGTGTAGGATTGGTTGTTGGTAGGAAACTTGTGGTTATTGTAAGTTCTTGGATTTAAATTTGGTTATATGGAGGAGTAAGAAAAAGTATTGTTGCCTAAACAAATGAAGAAGCTTGAGTTTTGGGTTATGGCTCAAGGAGTTTCTGAGCTATTATGACCGAAGATTATGTTGGATGATTTGAGGATAAAGTATGAAACTCCTATGAAGTTATAATATGATAGCAAATCAACCATTAGCATCCCGTTATCCGGTTGAACATGACAACTAAATAAATTCAAATAGACCAGCATTTCATAAAAGAGAAACTAAATAGTGGATTGATCAACATAGCTTATGTTTCTTTAGAGGTTCGGCTCACAAATGTGTTAACTGACTTCCTACAGAAATGTGTTAACTGACTTCCTACAGAGAGGTTACAAAGTCTTACCTACAAGATGAGTATGATAAATATTCATTCACCGGCTTGAAGGGAAGCTTTGTAATTGTTCCACATCTGTTCTTGCGTACTTCATCGCATAATATTCTATGTAAATCATTGTAAAATATTTTGTTACCATAGTTTAGTCATTATATTATGGAAGTAATTATTTAGAGCCTATTTGAATCCTCTTTTTTTTAAGCTAGAAGCTACTTATAAGCTAAAGCTAAAAAAAAGAGCTTAAAAAGAAAAGTTAAAAGCTATTTGGTAATCACATAAAATTTTTAGCTTAAAAATTACTTAAAAGCACATATTTCAAGAAAATTATCTCTCTCTCTATCTTTATAACTATTCATTATAAAAAAAGCACACAATTCAAGAAAAGAAGATAAGAGCTTAAAAAAAGCTTCTCCTAGGAGCTTTTAGGTTTTAGCTTTTTTCTTCATTATAAAAAAAGAGCTTTTCATTATAAGAGCTTTTTTCAAAACATGTTTGGCCTAGCTTATGCTTATAAGTAGCTTCTAGCTTAAAAAAGAGAGGATCCAAACAGGCACTTAGTTAGGTCTGTATATTAGAATGAATCCATGTAAAATACAATTCAAATATTAATATTTAGTATTTTCCTATTCAGCTTCTTGCTCCACTTTTCTTTTTATATAAACTAACTATGGATGGGGAATAGGGATTTTTAGATATGAACTATGTATTTGGTTAGCTTAATTAATTTGGATTTTCTATTAGTTTACCTGTTATTATTTGTATACGCTATATGGTTTGTGATTTGAGGGAAACTGTAACAACTCAACCTCAGAATTCAAACTCCAATACAAAAAGAAACATTTGTATTGATTCAAACAAGAAATTGAAAGTTTCAACTATTACACCGATGTTTAATGGAATGGAAAATACATAAAGTAACAAATAAACAAGAACAATGGATGAAATAAAGTCCCTGAACAAGTAACACCTAGAAGAATTAAGAGAGCTTCTGGTCTCTCCAAGACCAAGTCCCAAGTCCTTTCTGACTTTTTCCACCCCTCACACCTTCACCTAAATACCATCATGTGTCTAACTGTTTCTCTAACAGACTTGCCCTCTTGCCTAAATCAACATGTGGATGTTTTTTTCCTACACCTCTGCCTACAGTAGACTTGCATTTTAGGAGGGGATGTATCATCAAGCCTTGAAGCAAGTGGTAAGACTTCTCTTTTGTGACCAAAAATTCATGGTTTGAATCTAGGGAACAGCTTATATGCAAAAATGCAAAGTTAAGGTTGAGTACAATCGACCCTCACCCATAGCCTCGCACAGCTGGGGAGCCTTTCTGCACTGAGGTTTGCCCTTAATATAGTCTATGATTTGATTACACACACATAGAGAAGATTTTTTGACTCCAGTGTAAGATTAAAAAGTTTTACTCCTCATCTCAGCTGTTGATTTCTATCATACGAGGTAGGATCTTTTGACTACAGTGTGAGATTAAGAAATTTTACTCCTCATCTCAGCCATTGATTTCTGTCCATTTTGACGCTTGTAGCTTATTTGTAATTAATAATTAATTAATAGATATAACTCAATAAATTGTAGCCATCAGATGTATGAAAATCAATTTCTTATTCTTAAATTGATGTAAGAATAAAATGTCTTAAACTCATTCTTGGTCATTGATCCCTTTATATCCAATGACTCGAAAGTCATTAGATATAAGTGAAATCAACAACCAAAATTGAAAGTGTAATTAACATTGATGTAAAATGATCTTGACCCATATATTATATATTTTATATATGATGAATCAAGTCTCCCGAAAGCTTAAACTATTGTGTAAAAGCATATGAATATGATGTTGTTGGGGAAAGGTACGTGAATGGTTTTATTATATTTGTAACAATATATATACACATCATTGCTTACTTCTAAATTACATGGGCATGAAGAGTTTAAAATTGTAGATTCAATATTGATATTGACACCTCTTCTTTAGGTTTTTCCATGGTACTCCCACTGTTTTCAGAAAATAGCCTCTTATCCCGACTTACTTCCATATTTCTTGGCTTTGCACCTCCATTCCTTCTTCTCTCCATTGGGTATTAACTTATTCACTAGACTATTTTTTCAGCTGTTCTTTGAATTTTCTTGATGGAATGATGCATATATTTTTACCATTTCCTTCTTGAAACCTGTGCAGGTATGAAGCGATGTTCTATGCTGCTCTTGCTCTTGTACTTATGGCATGGATACTATTTGAAAATACACTTCTCAAGTTAAATATTGTGAATACGTCATCAGATTCCATTAAAAATGTTACGAATCATCTCATCCTTGGATATGATAATAGATCTTTGCAGCTATCTGATGTGAGAATCCCATTGGTCTTTGTAAGTCTTATTCTTTTTATTTTCTTTTTTCCTTCATTACTGGGTTAAATTTGAACATCTTTTTTATTTTGAGTAAAGTAAATTACATTAAATTTTGAGCTTTCACAAATGAGAGTCAAAATTACGATTTCCCCATTAACCTCTTTAGACTGATAGAATCTGTAAAATGGGATTGTATAATTTCCTCAAACAACCTACATATTCACCTCCCTTAAGCAGGTTTTTGCACAAAAGAAAAGATATCCAAGAAGCAAGAGCAAAAAAAGAAACGCAGACAACAATTCTTCCTGGTTACTTTCAAGACATATTATGATGGACTAACAGATTTGGTGAAATGACTATGTTTTTCAGAGTCAATCTATTTGGATTTTTATAATATTTAAAAATGTGAAATTTTGTAATTAAAATAAGATAATCTTCACTCAGAAAGACAAATGGTAGGCTTGATTAAGTATATGATCAGGGAAGTGCAAAGAGGTTTGGATGGCGTAGTGCTGAATATGTAGATTTGACAATGGTCGAATGTTTAAGTTGTCTCCACAATTGGTATAATGGAAGATACAGATCATCAAAAGACTATTTAATGAAATAGATTTCCTCTGATAGCCAAAGTGTTTGTTATGATTCAAGGCCAACCAAAACATCTAGATTATGCTCAGATAAGCTCCAAGTCTATTAACATAATTGGTCCTTAATTTGATATGTAAAGAAACCACTGTATCTTGCAGATGGTTTTATTCAACATTGCCTTCTTTGGAACGGGAAATTTCGCAAGTATTGCTAGTTTTGAGATTTCATCTGTCTACCGGTTCATTACTATCTTCAGTGTAAGTAAAGTTGAAATTTTTTAGATATCTATCTTATCTCTCTTTAATAAGCTTTTGAATGATATGTTTCCTCCTAATTGCAGCCATTTCTGATGGCAGCGCTACTTATCTTCAAGTTATTTATACCCTTCATGCTTGTAATGTAAGTGCACTTGCAAATTTTCTTGTGACGCCATTTATAACTGTTACACAATATTACTTCTTTGAGACTCACCTAAGATAGATGGGAAAAGTCCTTTCTGTCTGATGATTCATCCCAACTAAACAATATGACTTCTAAAGCTGTATTACACATGAATGGTAAATTTTTTGCTCAAGGATAGATTTATTCATCCAAATAAGGACTGAATGTTAGTTGTCAGATCAGTTGCTAAGTGACTAAGTGCTACACATTGTTCTTCTTGAATATGTTTGGTTCTTGCATTTAATCATATAGAATAAAACTTTATAAATCTTATGATAACTTTTTCTGTTTCCTAAAATTGAGTAGGAGGAGAAAACAATGTTTCACTGGTATAGTCTGTAGATTCCAAATTCTATTATTTCATAAATAATGCTTTTGGCATTACAGCTTCTGTTTCATACTGATATATTAATATATTGTTACCAATTAACAATTGTATTTGTTCTGAATCTTTTGTACAATTTTTCATCTTATATACTTGCAAATGATGGAACTGCAGATGTGTATTCAGTGCAATAACCAAACTGAACCAAGTTCCAAGGTTGGGATGCTATTTTCTTGTTATATTATTGTCAGACGTAATGACCATTCACTTCTTCTTCCTGGTATACTCACCCTATTCTTCGTAATTTCATTTGATTTCTATAGTCTTCTGTAAATTTTTATGATCCAGTTCTTGATTTTTAAACTGTACGGTTGCCTTCATTTCATTATAGTAAATGCAACCGATCAACTGTGACACTCAACAGTTAGAAATGCCCAAGATGCCGCAATGCTTTTCTTCCATTATCATTAGCTTATGTCTTTTTTCCCTCGGTTCTTTTTTGTTGGGTTCCTAGCTCCACTGTTTTTGATAATTGTGAATATCTGTTTATGATTCAAGGAAGGATTAATGAAAATAGATGTGTCTTTTATGATTTTCTCTCACTTTAACTAATGATCTATTTTGTTAACCAAATTTCTGTTAATGTTTCGTGATACAGAATGGTAAGTGTTGAAATTATAGGGATTTAAGTGGGGAAGGAAGAAAAGAGATTGAATAATCTAGAATGGATATTGATTTGATATGAAAACTGTGTTATAAAATACAAAGCAATAATTCCTTTATACCAATCGTATACTCCTAATCATAATTAAATACAAAAACAAATCATGAAATATAAGAAAATATGGAAACCGATCCTAAGAGATTATTTAAGATACTTTAAACTATTTTAAGATATAGTAATGATATTATGAGATATCTTCTAGATATTTTAACGTTTCCCAGCAAGTTAAAGCTTTCTAACTTTTAAGTTGTTGCAAATAAACCATTTAAAAAGAAAAATAAGCAGACAATACAATCTGGGCTCCACAAAACATGCTGGAAAATAGACTAAGGAATGTTGGGGATTTCAGAGAGACTAGTATTACTCCTAAGGAAACTTTTCAAGATGGTTGGAATGATCGTCAGCCTGAATAGCTGATTAAAATGTTGCATAACCAATAACTGAAATTTCTTCTCCAAGTATTTGGAAGCTTCAAATCACGAGAAAACTTGGAATGCCTAAAACAAATTGAAATTGAAAACGAGGATGGTGTCTTATAGGAAACTCAATACACAATATGAAAGCTATATTTATATTAAAGGTTGTGCGAGGACAGGTATTGTGGTGCATGTTTAATGCTATTGCATATTGAAATTACTTTAACGTGAGATTAACATGGTTGTTATTGATTATTTTATATTGATCAGTTTACCTAATTGAATGCCTGTTTTATTTCATTTTTTTTTTGGTGTGTACACGGCCTCTAGTCTAAACTTTGTTGATTTATTCGCTTTAGAATGCAACTTCTAATGTAAACATGTTCTTTGTCATTTGCTAATTTTAATACCCGAGGATATATATTTGAGAGCAGGTACCCTAACACTGTGTTTGTTGGTTGGTAGGTTCGGAATACGGGAAGTTGGATGGAAATTGGAAACAGTATCAGTCATTTTGGTATCATGAGTGCCCAAGTTGTTTTTGTTCTGTTACTATTTGCCCTCACAAATACATACACAAAAGACATGCACTGTAATTCAGCAGTACCCTCTGCACGTAAGGCAAATTAGGTTTCATCAAACTGGGATTTATCGTTCTAAACGAGCTACTTTGTCATCATTGAAATGACACTACACATTCTCGGTGGTGGCTTTGATGGTTTTATGACCAACCTGGTATTATGTTTCTACCCTGGCCAACTCTTATTTGTGTATGAGCTCCAGACTCGAAGGACTTCCCTGTGCTCGCTGACCTTCATAGAACTGGTGCTGAAATTTTGGCACATTAACAGTATTTCAATATTTGTAATCATCTACAACTATATTATTCAAGATTGAGATTGAGGGATAGTGCTGAGGAACTCAGGTCAAGCCAATCAATCATTGTGCCTCACCAACCCATGAACAAAGAACTTTCATATAACATTTTTTTTCTTTATATGCTTCCCCTTTGTATTTGAGTTGTACAGAGCTGAGCTTTGAGTTCAGTCCAGGTCTGGGTGATTTCAATATACTTGCTTCACCTGTCTTAAAAGCAACTAAAAATGGAATTTTTGTTTAATGTCTTGTTTACTGCAGTTAACGCAACTTTGACATACCTTTTTCTTTGCGGGATTTGTCAGTGAGGTTATATAATGAGATATTACTTTCTCGTTCACACTTCAATAAATTTAAACGTTTGGTATAAAAGAAAAGCATATTTAAAAAAAAAAACTAAAGTTCAGTATCAGTGTAGTTGGACTCATTTAATTTTGAAATCACAAAATATTGTTAGTACTTTGTACGACTAAGTTAGCGTATTGAAAGTAGAGATAAAGATATTTTATCTATTTTTTTTTTGTGTGTGTTTACTCTATTTTTCTTCGACACCGTTAGATTAGAATCTCAATTCCCTCACCAAAAAAATAAAATAAAATTAGAATCTCAATTAATATTTTTTTTTCTCTCCTATTAAGATTTTGATTTAACGGTATTAAAAAAGGATAAACATAAAAAAATATAGGCATTATATCATATCTCATTGAAAGTATTTAATTAGTTCAAACTTATTTATATTTAGGTATCATGATCATGAGGACTTGAGTATGTTATTTGATTATTTGCCAAATATGTTTCTAGTCTAAAGTCACCAAGAAAGAGCATTAGTCAATTCGACTAGACTAATGTATTGTTCTAAAACTGGTTTGTTAGCATTGCATATGATATTAAGCGCAGTTACAATCAAAATTATTGAATTAAAATTACGAATTAACTTTTTAGTTTTTTTTTTCTTTTAAACATAAACTTTGTAATCACATAATTCTAATTCTTTAATTATAAACCATACATTATGCGAAAACATAATTAATTAACTTAATATTAATAACCACATTTCCCCCATAAGCAAATATGGCATTTAACTCCTTGTCTATCTTTCTTAAGCATCTCACATTTAAGTGACATAGTCTTTTCCTAAGTGACATGGCTAATCATTCTAAGACCTCATATTATGTTGGGACAAGCTTATATAACTTCCCTAAGGTCCATCATCCTTGATTTAGGCACCATTATTAATTCAAAGTGGACTTATGCCTCAAACTGCAGGAATAATCAATTACCACACGAGGAGTAACAAACTACTCCACTATCACAGGTAGTAATTGATTACTTCAGGTAGATTAATCGAGTACTGCCCGAAAAGTAATCAATTACTTCCTGAAAGTAATCGATTACTTTCAAGACAGAGGCTATAAGTTCATTTCTACCAGGGTAGTGATCGATTACCTATTCGATTACTCTCTACACAGAGGGCATATCAGCCCTGTTTTGTTGCTTAATGGGGGGAGGGGGGTTTAACCCCCTTCCAAGTCCATTTCTTCACCAAATTGACTTTTCTTACATAACTCGTGACATTCCTAGACATTTCAAGGCCTTAAATCTTACATGTTACATGACTTGAACTTATGTAATGTCTCAATACACATGTTCTTTTCCTACTACATGACTTATGCTTCAAGAAATGCATAACATATACATATATCCATCAAAATACATAACTTGACATTCAAGCAATGTCTTAAACATTACATAAACTTCATTACACCTACGAATAACCTCAATTCCATACATGTCATAATAATTAAGATTACGAAAGTCCTATACAAAGTTTTCTACCAAATATACAAAGGACCGATACAAAAGTGTAACTGAACAATAAACTGATAAAAATACATATAACATGGTCTGTCTGCATAATTTGATTACATCACAAAAAAATAGTAATCAATCTCTAAACATATGCTATCATGCTATTTCTGGCCCCTTTCCACGTGAGGCTCCTACTCCATCTGTGAAGGTACCTGAAATGTATCCCCCACAACGCAGGGTGAGATAAAAATCTCAATAAACTAAGGGTCCTTAGAGGATCACTCCACCCTATAGTTCTTTTACTATGCAAAAGTAATAAAATAAACATAACATGCATACATCATAACTGTTACATATTTTGTTATACTATCATATTCTGTCTTATGCTGCTATACGGAGATATACTATTGTAGTGTAATAAATTGTTCTATTGTCATATGGAACTTCTAAGAGAGGTCCAAAAGGGCTATGCCTCTTAGGTATCTGTACCCCAAGGAGGTCGCGAAGGCTATGTCTCATAGGCATTAAGCCCCAAGGAGGTTCTGCAGTCTGTGTCTAAGGAAAGTAACTATATATATATGTGTGTGTGTGTGTGTGTGTGTGTGTGTGTGTGTGTGTGTGTGTGTGTGTGTGTGTGTGTATTCCAAGGAGGTTAACTAGGGCTATGTCCTAGGAAAATAACTACATATATAACTCTACTGGCCAGAGAGACAACTAAACTTACATACATACCATTAAACTGTTCACTGCATTACTGATAAATTGTACACTGCACAACTGATAAACTGTTCACTGAAATACATTATGCTCTAATACTACTACTATGCACAACATATCACTGAAACCATTACTCCAATAGAGTATAGTGGAACACACCAGGAGACTAACCCCAAGGTCCAGAAGTTTACTTGTTATATAATTCTGCCTAATGCTTTTCTCTATTGTAAGAGCTCTCAATCACAATCAACCGCACAAGACCAACCTATAGCAACATATGGAATTATGATTAAAACATACACTATACAACACATACACTATACAACACATAAATATCAAGTTTATTGGCTAGACTTCATCATATTCTCATGAAACGTAACTTACCCTCTTGTCAATAATTCAAGAAGCTCTAGTCCTGACTAAGTGTTGCCTGTAATGTGTAACATCCCATTACATACCAGTAGTGTTAACATTGCATGTGGTGTTAAGCGCAATTATAATCACAGTAATTGAGTTAATTAAATTACGGATAAACTTTTTTCTTTTATAAATCATTATTGTTAAACATTAATCATTTCCGTAATCAATTAAAACAACACCGTAATTATAAATGCAAAACTCGTAGAAGTATAAAACTTATTCATTATAACCCCTCCAAGCAATACCATTAACTCATGATTATAAATCACTCATTTTCAAAATTTGCACAGTGGTAATCGATTACCATTCTTGAGGTAATCGATTATCGGAAGCTACAGTAACAGACAATAGCTAATTTTTGGCTCCCCTGTTTTTGGTAATGGATTACCTTGCCATAGGTAATCGATTACTGAACTAGGTAATCGATTACCTATGCAAAAGTAATCGATTACTTTTATTCACAGTGGCTCAATTTTTGCGTCCCTTGTTTCAGGTAATCGATTACCACACTGAAGGTAATCGATTACCCTACTGTAAAAATCACAGATGACAACTTTTTCTCTTGAAAATAAACCAGGTATTCTACTCCAACACTTTAGTACTAATTACACAACAAGTTCCATTACTAATGTAGGCTCTAGGCCCTTCCATCTTGCATAATCATTAAACAATGCATCAATTACAATATTCACCATTTCCTTTACCATTTAAACATCATATGGCTCATTTACAACATTAAGTCTCCAAATGCCTCAAAACATAATGTGTGGCTATGGACAAGTCTCATGCTCACCAGAATACCAATATAAGCAAAAGGCATAGAATATACCTCAATTACAAAAGACTTAGAATGTAGTCATGAACACTCAAAAGCATGGCAATATAAACATGCAATATGTTCATAACCTAAGTCTAAAATGCTAAACCCTATGCTATGTGCATCAAATGTAATCCTCCAAAATGCTATGCTCACCATATGCACACCATGATCAACTCCTCCTCTAAGCAGGCCTCTTGCCCGAAGATCCTCCATGCTGAATATAACCTGAAATGATGTCCCCAAACGTGGGGTGAGATATACAAATATATCTCAGTAAACCAAGGGTACTAGAGGATCACTCCATCCCATGGATCACTCAAAGTACATACAATTATCATCATATAAAATGCATAACATACAAAATCACATCTTACTGGACTCACATCCAATAACATCCACACAAGGATTCCATTCAAGGACCCCATCATATAACTCTCGGGAAGCTTCCTGGTGCCTCTCCCATGGTTGAGACGACTCCATGGCAAAACCCAACTGGAACTCCTTAAGTCCCACATTTGGATCATCCTGGTACCGCTCCCAGAGACGGCCCCACGATAAAACTCGACCGGAATCCCCCAAAGGCATATCTCCAGCGGAAGTCCAAACCACACACATGTACTGGCCAGAGATCACAAATATGTTACACAACATGCTCCAAGCATCTCACACAATCATGGCAATAATGCATGAACATACATTTCATACAAAGTCAAAGAGCACATAATCCAACCACTAGGTGTGGCGGAACACACAAGGGGATAAACCCCGGTACCAAGAATTTACCTTAACTCCGAAAGCAATGCTCTCCAACGTAAGCTCCAAACTTAATCCACCTCTATCGAATCCGTGCGAGGTAACCTATATTGATCAAATAATCATGATGATCAACACTTGCATAAAGATCAATGCAATTTTTACCACAATAATACCCCACCTAACAATTTAGGCCTAAAGGCTTCTCACCTTTATTTCAACTATCTCAATTATTTTAACCATTGAACTAACTCACCACTTAACCATTTATGCACTAAGGTATCAACCATTGATTTCACAACATTCATCACATCATTTTGTTTTTCTTAAACCTCCATATAGGTCGAATTCCTCAAGGGAGTATCCTCCAAGGTTTTCAATTCAATTCAATCCTTACACACACCATACAACCTATAATTAACCAATGTAACTACTACACAATTTAATCATACAATCCTATCACATGCCAATTTCTTAAAATCATGCATTCTCACATCAAAATTTGCCTAAGTTATGAATCCATTTCACCAATAATTTTTATTGTATCAATCATTATCATTTATCATTCTAAGCATTTAATTCCATAGGAGACATACCATTTAATGCTCCTAACTAACCATCACAACTCATCAACACATAATCAAACCCTCAACCATTTTATGATTTCAATGAAAATTCAAAGAGGGTGTACAAACATAGCACCAATGGTCTTCAAATGATCCTAGGATAGGTTTTCCACCAATTAATCAACCCAAAAGAACGCCAAAGTTACTCATCTACTCAAATTTTTGAAATGCTCATGGAGGAAGAACTCTCCCCACAATCACCTTTAAGGAAAACCCACAACTAGAAAGTTGTTCACTAGATGATTTGGAGTGGATTTGTTGTTTAAGGTTTTGTGATTTGAGGAGTGGAAGTGGGTAAAATTAAGCCATGAAAAGCTTGCCCTATGCTTCCATGGAAGCTCCACGATGAAGGAGAGAAAGAGGAGAGATAGTGTTTAGATTTTGTGACATTTTTTTCCTATTCTCTCACTTAAGTCACTTAAGTGGGTCCCACATGTCAATTAATTTTCTTAAATCATCTATTTTAATCCATAAATTCATAACCTACATATTTTTCCCATTCACATCATATTTTTACTTCCTAAAAATACTGATCATATTTTTTCATTTATCAGAATAATTATGCCGCAGTATTTTACACCGATAAAATCAATATTCATCATTTTCCTGAAACTTGCTTACCCACTTAATTTTTCGTTCTGAATCCATTTCCGATGTTATTTTACCCATTTGAGACCTCCCACTCAAATTTCCTTTCCTAGGTTTACGTGTTTGGCAATTTACCATTTTACCCTTCTTATGCAATTTGACCCTAATTTCAGAATTTTCACTAATCCTACCCTTTAAACCACATTTTCATATATAATAATACGTTTACAAAATACGAGGTGTTATACAATGAGTGTTCCTCAACCACCACGTCACAAGGTACAACACTACATCATGAAACGACATAAAAATCCATCATCAAACATCATTTCAAGCCTCAAATATCATATGACTTTATAATTTTTCATGACTAATTTTCCAAAGTGAGCTAAGTGGTGATTTCTTTTGTTGTTCATTCACAAGAACTATATCTAAGCTTGTTTAACAAAGGACACCACTTATAAAACAACCTCCAACACATCTAACCATCAAAATTTCGAATTTTACTATTCATACAACCTAGGAATTTCAATAATCCATGAAAACTTAAGTTAAGTAGATATTTCTTAACAAGAATCACTCAAGGATGCTAGGAGAAGCAAACCCCAAGCTTCAATGCACTCAAACTCTCCCAAAATCACCAAATTCCTTCAAAAACTCAATTTTGAGAGAGAATATCTCACTCCACAAACTTCCTTACATGAAAATGAGATGTGGGCTTTCAAGAGGGCGAGATTCCAATTGGTTTTGGCTTTGAAACGAAGTGATTTGGTTGTGTCTAGCTCAAATGGCAATTTCAAGCTTCCTTTCTCACAAAAATGGCTTCCTCGGTCATGCAAAGAAGAAGGCTCGACAGTGTTGCTATTTTTTATGAAAAAAATGCTAAGTGTTTAGTCATTTAAGTGACCTTAACTTTGGTCAATGGGACCCAATTGGTCTCCTACTTTTTTAACCTTAACTTTCACGTTATTTTCTAGCCAAAACTTGATATTTCTATACATTTGTTTTTATCTCATAAAATGTAACAGCCCGTTCTACACCGGTATTGTTAACATTAATTATGATATTAAGTGCAATTACAATCACAACAATTTATTTATAAAAATGCGAGTAAATTTTTTCCGTTTATTACGCGAGCATTTAAAACCGTAAAAAGCGTAATAAATAAAAGTTGTGACCATAACTGTAAAATCTTGCGGAATACTTGTTTAAACTATTTTTATATCTTATTTTGCTCAACACAAGACACTAAGGGGTTCCACAAAATCCACTTAACTAATTTCTCAATTTTACGTTTCCTACCTATCCGAACATGGTTCGGTCTTTATTTTTCTGCGGACACACCGCACAAAACCAGTCCTTCCTCTTTAGCTATCTTTTTTTTTTTTACTTAAATACCTTTCCAATGAACCATCGCATGAGTCATTTCGATCTTGTTTGCTCCGGATATCGCCGTTTGAAGTTGGACAAGCAAAACTGCCAACCAACCCCAAAATAGCTCGAAACATCCTTCACTCCAAGAATTACTGAAGAAACACCACTCACTAAATTGCTCTCAAATGTTTTTACCATTAACTAGACACCTCAAGCTTCAATTTGATATATCATACACTTAATTTGACTGAGAAACAAAGCGGGAATAAAATTCCCAAAAACGGCCAGAAATAGCCCCTGCACAGGTGCGTTCTGGATAGTCCGTGTTCGCAGGTTTCTACAGGGCTTCTTGCAACCCATAAATTTCTCATATTTTAACACAATGCAAGGAACATCTCAAGCTTTAAAATGGCGTATGGAACGTCCCTATCGGACCTCTGTGGAGGGAGATATGCTCTCCCGAAGTTCGTCTAAATTCTGCCAATTCTACAGAAAATTCGCCAGAGTTTCCTTTGTTTTTCCTAAAATCCCCAAATTTGTAATTGCTTTCTAATACCTCAAATGTACCTAATAACCAATGGGTGGCACACACAAGGACCAACAATGCCTTGGGGCACTTACAACCCAACTCAGTTTATAGTTATTACACAATCTATACCATATGGCTCACTTTATAAATCCTTAACTTGTTTCAATCACCAATGTCCATTTACATGCAATTCCTCAACATACAAATAATTATAATCCTAAAATAGGCCTAAAGCCCTTCCATCATATTACATCATGTATCCATTGTACAATTACAACATTTCACTTACATATTACAACTTACAACTTCATAACTTTAATTACAACTTGAAACATAAAGCTTAAAAGACATATACAACTAGACTTAAGCAAAATGACATGAACAAATATGACTATGCAACTCATCCTACATACATATCGGATGTTCATGCCGTAAGTCTAGCCTAGGTCAAATGGCCATCAAAATGCAAAAGTGCAAGTCCTCCAATGACTCATCCTACGGGCTTCTTGTCCGCCGCTCCCGTGCCATTGCTACCTCCTGAAATAAAGCCCCCAAGACGGGGTGAGATATACGAATATATCTCAGTAACCCAGAGGTTCTGGAGAAAACTCCGCCCAATGGATCACTTCGATGCATATAAATAATATAAAATAACCACTTTTCAAAATGGGATAAAGCAAGGGATTTAGAGAAACTGGGGAATATAGGAATACAAAATACGACGAAGCGGGAATGGTAGCTACCAATACCACGCAACGTCCTTGGCATATAAGCCTATGGGTCTCATCCAAGGCGTGGCCCGAGAACATCAACCAAGGTACCCCTTCCATCCGCATACATCCGAGACTTCCTAGTGTGCTCCTATCCGGATCACACACCACGACCCTGGGTCAACTGGAACTCCCTCTTGGAGACCTATCCAGTGGAAGTCCGAAACGCTCGAAAGCAAAAACTGTCTACTGGCCAGAGACTCGGTACATCTAGTGTACCCACTAACATACATAATAAATGCATAATCATGTTATTCTACACTACTCATATACATTTCCTACCATCACCCTCAACGGGTATGGTGGAACACACAAGGGGAAACAAGCCCCAGTACCAAGAGGTTACCTCAATGAGCCTTTTCACTTAGCTCCACAGAATATACTCTCCGAGCTCGCTACTCAACAGAATGCCTACACAGAGGACATTCCCAATTACTTAAAACTCATATGAATACATGCAATTATCAATTATATAGCATGATTCCAATCACTTACCTCAATCCCACTTGGTTCAGGACCAAGGGCAATCCACCGACTCACGGTTTGGGGTTCAAATCGACGTACGACAACCTACAACACCATCTACGAATCATCAGTACATGACAATTCGATCAAAATACGAAAAACACCAAAAATCACCCCTACACCTTGTAGGTTCGGCCTTCTTAGGCTTATTTCACATTTTATTTTTCTAAATTTTCTTTCTCATTTTATTATGCATCCTTAGGTTGCCAAAAGGCCATACCAAGTGCCGTTCTTCATTTTACGTCTTTTAAACGTCGTTTTGTCTAAAATTTCGCTCTAGGATCCTTTATGACTTTCAACACCATCAATCATTTTTCATTGATTCTCCAACCTTCAAACCACCACACAACCCATCTAATTACCATTTACCACATGATACCTCATCCAAGCAATAACAACAACATCAAATTCCTAAAATTCCCTAAATGGCCGAATTGTAACATATGCAATTCCCAAGGATTTTCACTTAATTTTAACCACTCCACACCTTATACAATCCCATTATATCAACATATAATCATACAACAACTCACCAATACAATTCTACACATTTTCAAAACTCAAAGTCATGACAACCTCAAAATTTTCTAAGTTACAAAACCATATTTTTCACCAATAATTTTCATTGCATTTCTAGCTTTAACACATTATTCTAAGATATTATCATCTAATACACATTTTGCATTAGAGCTCTCTAACAACAAAAATCACAAAATCCCCCTTTAGGGTTCATGAAATCAATCCAACAATTAAAGCATCAGAAGTATTGAAACTTACCCACAAATAGTCACCAAGGCTCCACCAATTGATCCCTAAAGAAAGCTTGAGAAACAACCACAAAAACTCCAACTTCCTCCCAAAATTCGTGGCTTGAATCTCTCTTTTGGAAGGTGATTTCCAACAAAAATCGCTTGATTTGGTTAAGTATTGGTGAAGTTATGGAGAAATAAAAAAAAAATGAAAATGGAAGGGGGAGGGGGAGGGGGAGGGCTGTCACGGTTTCAGCAAAAGGAAGGGGAGGGAGAGATGATGAATAGAGGAGCTTAGGTGGCTTAAGTGATTTTAAGTGAGGTGGGTCCCACCGCCACCTCACGCGATTTAAAACTAATCCGAATTTCCCTCTGATTCCACTAAACGTCCACAAATTCAAAACCTATTTAGAAACTCTAATTTTTTTAACATTAACCATTGTCCTTTAATTATACTTGATCAGATGAATCCTGAGTTTTCCGGTCGTTCGGAGAAAACGCTGTTTTAAGCTGTTGCACGCGTTGTTGGCACGCTTCCCCAAACTAACTTAATTCCATCAAATTTTATCAGAAATCATATTCCTAGTTTTATAGACCATTTATAACTCATATTTAAAACCTAGAGCTCAAAACTCACTCGTCACGTTTAACGGTGCAATCGTACCGCGGTATTTTGACCCGGTAAAACACTATTCACTGAATTTTCTAAAACTTGCCTAACCACTCAATTTTTCGTTCTGAATCCATTTCCAGGGTTATTTTTACCATCTGAGACCTTCTACTCAATTTTTATCTTCCTAGGGTTGCGTGTTGGCTAATTACTGTTTTGCCCTTTCTTTGTATTTTGGCCTAATCTTCAGGATTTTCACTAATCCTTCACTTAATTACTCATTAATATTTTAATACTTAATTTAGAATTGCGAGGTGTTATAATCACCCCACCTTTTAGAATTTTGTCCGCAAAATTAAATCACACTTGTCCGCTAACTCAGGATACAGCCGGAGAATCTCATCCTCCCGTTCCCAAGTAGCCTCCTTAAGTGTACGTCCTTCCCTCTGAATCTTTAACATTAGAATAACTCTGCTTCTAAGCTTCTTTTCACTGCGGTCGAGAATATCAATAGGACCTACGGGAGTCTTTAAATTCTCCCGAATTTCAATATCATCTGGTATCACCACATGTGATTCATCCGGAATATAACGTCGCAGCTGCGATACATGAAAAACATCGTGCAGATTTGAAAATTGTGGGGGCAAGGAAAGATGATAGGCCACTAACCCTACTCTTTTCATTATCTGATACGGCCCAATAAACCGAGGACTCGCTTCTTCACGCCCAATGCACGTCCAACACCTGTAACGGGAGATAACCGCACAAATACATGATCACCTTCTTCAAATTCCAGCGGTCTGTGTCTATTATCATAATAACTTTTCTGTCGATTCTGTGCTTGTTTGAGTTTCTCTCTGATAATTTCAATCTGTGCTGTAGTTTCTTGTACAAAATCCGGCCTAAATCTCTCTTTATCACCTACTTCAATCCAACAAGTAGGAGTACGACATCTCCGTCCATACAATGCCTCATATGGTGCCATGCCCAGACTGTAGTGAAAACTATTATTATATGAAAATTCCACCAGTGATAAATACCTGTCCCAAGCAGTGCCCTGCTCCAATGTGCAAGCTCTCAGCATATCCTCAAGTATCTGTATGGTCCTCTCATTCTGACCATCATTCTGCGGGTGATACGCAGTGCTCAGCCGAAGCTGAGTGCCAAAAGCCTGCTGCAAGGCTCCCCAAAAATGAGAAGTAAATTTCGGGTCCCGATCGCTAACAATGCTAACCGGTATCCCGTGGAGCCTTACAATCTCTTTCACATATAATTTTGCTAATTTCTTCGTAGAGAAGTCCACTCGCACTGGCAGAAAATGTGCAGACTTCGTAAGCCTGTCCACTATAACCCAAATCGAATCGTGACCAGCCTGAGTCCGAGGCAAACCAGCAACAAAATCCATAGAGATGCTTTCCCATTTCCACTCTGGTATATCCAATGGCTGAAGTAAACCATCAGATTTCTGATATTCTATCTTGACTTTCTGACAAATTAAGCACCTCGACACATACTCAGCAACATCCTTCTTCATCCCAGGCCACCAGAACTTAGTTTTTAGATCTTGATACATTTTTGTGGCACCTGGGTGTACAGCATACTGACCCTTATGGGCCTCAGTCATTACCTCCTCTGCTAAGTCCTTGGGCATAACAATCCTGCCCTGATACAATAATAACCCCTATTCATTCAAAGATATCCCACTCTGCCCTTTCAAATACTTAACACTGTCGTTCCGTACCTGTGTTTCTTTAATTTTCTCATGTAATTCATTTTCCACCCGTAAACACTCAAATTCATCCATCCTACCTACAAAGACACCCATCAATTTCAAATCACGGAATTTTTCAATCACTTCATTATCCCACAACATCAACTGGGACACACTAACAGACTTCCTACTCAAGGCATCTGCCACCACATTAGCTTTACCCGGATGGTATTTCAGCTCAAAATCATAATCTTTTAGAAATTCAACCCATCTCCGCTGTCTTATATTCAGCTCTTTCTGATCTAACAAATATTTCAAACTCTTGTGATCACTGAACACAACAAATTTCATCCCATACAGAAAATGCCTCCAGATTTTCAAGGCAAATACAATAGCAGTAAGCTCCAAGTCGTGCGTCGGATAATTTTCCTCATGAGGCTTCAATTGTCTAGAAGCATAAGCAACCACTCTCTTCTCTTGCATCAATACACACCCCAAATCTTTCTTGGAAGCATCACAGTATAATTCAAACTCACCTTCCGGATCGGGGAGGGTCAACACAGGAGCAGTAGTCAATTTCTCTTTAAGGTCCAGAAAACACCTCTCACATTTCTGGGTCCATACAAATGGAGTATCCTTTCGTGTCAATCGAGTCAATGGCAGTACCATTGTGGAAAACCCCTCAATAAATCTTCGATAATATCCAACAAGACCCAGAAAGCTCCGGGTCTCAGTAACAGTCTTCGGTCGTTCCCAGTTAATTACCGCATCAATTTTATTCGGACCCATAGCAACACCCCTAGCAGAGATAACATGACCCAGAAATTGCACCTCAGATAACCAGAATTCACATTTAGATGGTTTCGCATACAACTTTTTATCCTTTAATATCTGCAACACCATCCTCAGATGCTATGTATGCTCCTCCTCACTCTTAGAATAGATCAAAATGTCATCAATGCACACAATTACAAACTGGTCCAAATACGATTTAAAGATGCGATTCATATAATCCATGAACACTACAAAACCTCACATTTCTAAAATATATATTAATATATTAAATAAGAATTAAAGGGAAGGATTAGTGAAAATCCTAAAAATTAGGCCAAAATACAAAGAAAGGCCAAAACGGTAATTAGCCAACACACAACCCTAGGCAGATAAAAATTGAGTAGAAGGTCTCAGATGATAAAAATAACCCTGGAAATGGATTCAAAACGAAAAATTGAGTGGTTAGGCAAGTTTCACAAAATTCAGTGAAAAGTGTTTTACCGGGTCAAAATACCGCGGTACAGTTGCACCGTAAAACGTGCCGAATGAATTTTGAGCTCTAGGTTTGGATATAAGCTATAAATGATACATAGGACTAGGAAATATGATTTCTGGTGAAAATTGATGGAAATTAGTGTGTTTGGAGTAGCGTGCCCACGGCGCGCATAACAGCTTAAAACTGCGATTTCTCCGAACGACCGAAAAACTCCGGATTCATCTGATCAAGGGCACTTAGAGGACAATGGTTAATGTTAAAATTTATAGTTTCTATATAGTTTATGAACTAATAAAAGATTAGTGGTGAATTTAAGTGAGGTGGCACTTGTGGGGCCCACCCCTACTTAAGTGACTTATGAGCACATGTGAAAAATCATATTTTTGGATCATCTTCCTCCTTCCTCTTTACAATTTTCGTGGCCCTCCATTGTTGGTGAAAAAGAAAAGCTTGAAAACTTCAAACCAACATAACTTGAGTTCTAGGGCATGGATTTGAGTGAATCCAAAGCCAAACTTGTGTAAAATCTTGAGAGGAACACATTGCTACTCTTAGTTTCGTATGAGGATCACTGTAGAGAGAGATCTAGGTAAAAATCAGCCACGAATTCGTTGAGAAATTTTGTGTTCATGGAGTTGTTTGGAGCTCCAATGGTTGGGTATGTTTAGGAGGAGCCTTGTGCCAAGCTTTTGAGTAAGTTTCCTTGCATTTTAACGGTTGAATCTTGTGATTGGATTTATGAACCCTAAAGAGGGCTTGGTTGATTGATGTGTTTAGAGAGCTCAAATGGAAAATGTTTGAACATGAATGTGTCTTAGAATGATGTGTAGTAGCCATAAATGCAATAAAAATTATTGATGAAAAATGTGAATTTTTAACTTTGAAAATTTTTAGGTTGTCATGACTTTGATTTTTGGAAATGTGTTAGGATTGGATTGATGAGTTGTTGTATGATTGTATGTTGATATAATGAGATTGTATGAGGTGTGGAGTGGTTAAAATTGAGTAAAAATCCTTTGGAATTGCCTATGTTACAATTCGGCCATTTGAGGAGAATTAGGAGTTGGATGTTGTTGACTTTGCTTGGATGATGTATCATGTGATAAATGGTAATTAGATGGGTTGTGTGGTGGTTGGATGGTTGGAAAATCAACGAAAAAATAATTGGTAGTGTTTAGTGTTAAATTGTACATAGAGCAAAATATTAAGCAAAATGATGTTTAAAAGATGTAAAGTGAAAAAACGGCACTTGATGTGGCCTTTCGGCAATCTAAGGATGCCTAAGAAAATGAGAAAGAAAAGTTAGAAACATAAAATGCAAAATTGCACCTTAATGGCCGAACCTACATGGTGTAGGGGAGGATTTTTGACGTTTTCGTAATTTGATAGAATTGCAGTGTATTGAGGTATTAGAAAGCATTTGCAAACTTGGGGATTTTTGTAAAAACAAAGGAAACTCTGGCGAATTTTCTGTAGAATTGGCAAAATTTAGTCGAACTTTGGGAGAACATATCTCCCTCTACAGAGGTCCGATAGGGACGTGTCATACACCATTTTAAATCTTGAGAAGTCCTCTACATTGTGTTAAAATTTGAGAACTTTATAGGTTGAACGCAACCCTGTAGAAGCCTGTGAACATGGACTGTCCAGAACGCACCTGTGCAGGGGCTGTTTCTGGTAGTTTTTGGGAAATTAATTCCCGCTTCGTTTCTCAGTAAATTTAAGTGTATGATATGTCAAATTGAAGGTTGAGGTGTCTAGTTTGTTGTATAAAAATTTGAGAGCAATTGGTTGAGTGTATTTTCTGCAGTAATTCGTGGAGTGAGGGATGTTTGAAGCTGTTTGGGGGTTGTTGGTAGTTTCGTTTGTCCAACTTCAAACAGCGATATCCGGAGCAAATGAGCTCTACATAAAGCGTGTGATAGCTTCCTAGAGAGGTAATTGAGTGTAGAAGAACATGTCAAAAGATGAGATGAACACAAAGAAAATTGAGAGAATGTAAATGAATATACCAAACCATGTTCGGATAGGTAGAAAACGTAAAAGTGAGAAATTAGCTAAGTGGGTTTATGAGAACCCCTTAGTGATTTGTATTAAGTAAAATAAGATATAAAAATAGTTTAAACAAGTATTCCACAAGAGTTTACAGTTATGGTCACAGAGATATGCATTCAGCATATAAGGAAATCTAAGCCAAAAAGAGAAAGAATGTTGATTAAATCTTAAGCAAAAAGGGCAATAATCACTGTTGATATGTCAAAATCTTAATCAGAGATTGCATACTGATTTTATGTTGATTTCGTAGGAAAAATAGACAAACTGGAGCTAAAAAGGAAATTGCTAAACTGAAGGCCCACGCTGAGAGCGTGGGTATGACGCTCACAGCGTGAAGGAAGCTTTTCAACCAGAGGCATCCACGCTAGTAGCGCCAGAGATCAAAAAACAGGCAGAAGCTAGCATGCTACTAGTGTGGCATTGACGCTAGCAGCGCCAAACTCTCAATCAGTCCACGCTTGTAGCGTGGAAGCCACGCTAGTTGCGTGGAGCTCCAGGATCTTGAAGAAAAACTCCCATGCTCACAGCGTGGGAATCACGCTAGTAGCGTGGGAGGTGCGTTAATCAGCATTAAATCTGTTTTAAATCAGAGACAGATCACACTGGGATTACGACAAGGATTCAATCAAGATTCTACACCAGGTCAAAGACACTATAAATAGAGACTCAGATCTCAAGAGAACAGAACTTTTGCACGGGAGAAATTGCGAGCGACAGGAATCAGAGCAAGCTTTCGGTGATTGAGGATTCAAGATTTCTTCTTCCATTCTTTCGGATTATTTTTATTTTATGAATTCTTTTGAATATTTGTGTTTGTCAGACATGAGTATGTCTGGCTAGTCTTTTTATATTGTGGCAAGGGTCACAACCCTTGATGTGAACCCCTTGTAGTTTGGTTAATTTTATAGTTAATTATTTCAATTGAATTTATTTTACTCTGTTCTTCATCCATAATTCTTTTAGAACTCACGACTCTATTAGGATTGCGAGGGTTAGGGTTTTCAATAGGAATATTGGGATTCTAATTCCTGGCAAATGGTAAAATAATTGTTCATGTATGCACTAGGGATAGGCTACATGAACTGCAAATGTGGAAAATTCACTGGGCAAAAAGATTAGCTTGAAAAAGGATTTCTAAGGGATTAAGATTCTAATAGGGTTAATAAAGTTAAGATCACTAAGGGATTAGGGCTTAAATAATTAATTATAGATGGTGAGTTGTTTGATCAATTGGGGTAATTAAATATAAATATTAATCAAGATTACAAGGTGGTGATCGGAAAGGTGTTAGAGTCCTTTACTGCAATAGCTTTTTATATATTTTTCTCAAATCTCAACCCTTTTACTTTAAGTTTTCCAAACTTCTCTTTGAATTGTTCACAAAATATTGAATAGTTCACAATTGTCACAGCACAATTACTTCAAAAAACCCCCTTTTTGTTAAATCCAGTAAGAAAGGAATAGTTAAAGTAAATTTGGTGCCTCAATCCTCGTGGGACGATATTCTTACTCACTTTTTATTACTTGGTACGATCGGTGCACTTGCCGATATTACGCAACAAGTTTTTGGCGCCGTTGCCGGGGATTGACTACGCCTAATTTATTTTTAACTTTTGAATTTCTTGATTGGATTCTGTTTTGTTACTAATCTTTTTGCTACAGTTTATGCGAGGTAAAGTTCATCGACATTCTTTACAGTTTGATCTAGAAATCGAGAAAACTGCAAAGAAAAATCGGAAGCAAGCCAAGCAAAGAAAGCAAGAAGAATCTTCAGGTTCAAAGCCGCACAAAGAATTAGTGATGGCAGCTAATAATCAACCTTCGCCTCCTCCACCACCTGCAGCGGAGTTGATGGAGTCAATTTTGGCTCCTATGTTCACAAGGCCGAACTCTAGTGTCGTCCGGCCACAAATAGAGGCCAACAATTTCGACATCAACCCGTCTCTGATTAACCTGGTGGAGAAGAACCCTTTCGGCGGAGAGGATTACAAAGATCATCACGACTTCATGGACAGATTTCTGAGAATCTGTGACACAACCAAGCATCATGTGGTGTCTGACGATGCCATCAGACTCAGGCTGTTTCCCTTTGCTTTGACCGGAAAATCGCTCAGATGGCTAGACCGACAAGCTCCTAACAGTATCCGAACATGGGATGATCTAGCAGCTAAATTCTTTGCTGAGCATTTTTTGCGGGAAAAGTACAACAAGTTGGTGAACGAGATCACCAACTTCATTCAGCAGCCGGGAGAGACTCTTTGTGCAGCCTGGACCCGATTCCAGGAGTTTATCAGGAAATGCCCTCAGTATGACTTTCCAGACGGGAAGAAGGTCAGAGTCTTTTATAATGGGATGACACCGGATACCAGGATGGTTGTCAACAGTGCAGCCGGTGGAACCATCGAAAAGAAGATAACAGCTGAAACCCTGGAATTGATTGATTACCTAGCACGAAACGATAATGCTTCTACGGCAGTTCCTCCAGTTCAGCCATCTCAGCCTGAGAAGGGAATTTTACAACTGGGAAACACTGACGCCTCGTTAGCTGAGCAAAAGGTGATTTCACAGCAGTTGGCCAATTTGAATGCAAAGCTCGACAAGATGCAGCTCTCAACCTCCAAAGGAGATGTATTTGACTATGAGTATTGCAAGGAGCCGCATGATACTAATGAGTGCCCTGCACTCAATAGAGCTGAACCATTCCAGATCAATGGAATTTGGTATGATCCAAGGCCTCCACAGAACACTCAAAGTTACCAAAGGAATCAGAATAGAGGCCAAGGGAACAACTTTCAAAGGAGGAATCAAGGGAGCAGCTTGGATTATAAATCCAACAACTATCTGCAACCTCCTCCTCTGCCAAAAAAAGAGCCATCTGAGTTGGAGAAAGCGATGATACAACTGGCCAAAACTACTAATGATCACATAAATGAGACCAGAGCCTACCACAAGAACCAGGATGCTTCCATCCGAAACTTGGAGAATCAAATAGGCCAGTTGTCTAGGCAGTTGGCTGAAAGAGCTCAAGGATAGTTTCCAGGAGATACAATTGTGAATCCAAAGGAGGACTGCAAGTCCATTGTGACTAGGAGTGGAATTGTAATCACTCCTCAAGAAAAGCCAAAATCGATTCAGCATGAGAAAGAAGAAGAAGCACCTGTCAGTGAGCAAGAAGAACCTGCAAGGCAAGACAAAGAAGAAGCAAAGGAGAAAGCTTTTGAAGCTCCAAAGCAACCGATGGATTTTTCTCGTTTTGAGAAACCTCCTTATCCTATGAAGCTCAAGCAGCAAGCACAGAAGCAACAGTATGCCAGGTTTTTAGATATGTTTAAAAAGTTGCATATTAATATTCCTTTTGCTGAAGCTTTAGCTAACATTCCTAACTATGCTAAATTCATGAAAGATTTATTGTCTAGAAAGCATAAGTTGCAGGGAGCAGTGTGAATGATGCCCCAATCAGAAACTCCATGATTCAGGCAAATTCGTATCAACTCTTTAAAGCGTTCCCACGCTTCATACAGATTTTCTCCATCATACATTTGAAAGGAAGCTATATCAGCCCTCACTTGGGCTTGTTTTGCTTGGGAGAAAAATCGGGTAACAAATTGTTCCGCCAATTGCTCCCAACTGGTGATGGAGTTTGGGGGCAATGTTCTCCTCCATTCTTTGGCTTTTCCAGCTAAGGAAAATGGAAAAAGCCGCATCCGCATGTTTTCTTCCGAAATACCATGAACTTTGAAATTATCAACTATCTCAGTGAAATTGTCCAAATGACTGTGAGGGTCTTCCATGGGTAGTCCATGGAACTGACCAGCGTTCATAATCATTTGGAACATTGCAGGTTTCATTTCAAAGTTCGGGATATTTAAAGGAGGGGGAACATAGCCTCGTTCTGGACCATTTCTGAAGGGAGCAGCCATATCATTCAATGATGGCCCTCTTCCTTCATTCGGTCCTTGTTCAGGCTCATGATTATGATTTCCATTGTTATCATTGTTTACAACCTCCGCCATTGTAATGTTTCTCAACCTTTGAACTCTTCTTCTATTTCTGAAGGTTCTCTCGGGTTCTGGATCAAAAAGTACTATTTCCAGTCCAAGTTCTGTAGGTTCTGTGCTCATACAAATGGAGGAGGTCTATCAAAACAAAAAGACTGCAATTAAACAACAAAAATGTTTCCTTAAAAATGCCCTTTCTTGCAAAATGATCCTCGGCAACTGCGCCAATTGCTTGGTCGAACCGAGAGCTGCTCGAGAATATCTTTTCAGAGAGCAAGAGTGTAGAGTAATAATCAGGATTGCCAACAGGAGCAATCTACTCTGACTAAGAGCAACCCTCTTCAACTATACGCAAGCGTACGTGTCAAGCAATATAGGGTATTGTAGCCCCAGATTTATCGTCCTCAGGGAGCAGTTGTGAAGTAAGAAGCGCTAAAGGAAACTTAATTTGTAAAATGGAGCAATAAAAGAAAGTACTATTCTCAGCTAAGCTTCACAAAGAGCAATTTCTGGGCAGCTAGTTAAACAATGTTAACCATTCTGAACCAGATGAGAGCAGTGAATGACTTAGCACGGTCATCGAATAAAAAGACATCAATTTAAGTAACTTCAAGAGCAGTCAACGAAATGAAAGTAAGAGCATCAGCTGGTAAAACACAGTTCAGTTATCGTGAGGAAAAGGTTGTGATAGAAGTTTGAGTTAAGATTAATTTCAGAAAAAGTCAAGTAGGTGTTACGGGTTCCATGTTTTCATCCCTTTGGTTAACCCTGCTTGGTAGCATATTTTACAAGTGGATTTTGCTCCTTCCCTTGTTTTGCTATAGGTAAGCAGAGGGTATAAGGCCTTACTCTCCACGTTACTCCATAGTACTTGGAGTTATATGCAAGGAAATCATCCTTCCTTCTCAAAAGAGCATGGATTCACATGGCAGTGCTCCTCATTCCAGGTGTTTCTCCCTCCTTTCTTCAGGCTAAACTACCCCAGGATCTTGAGAATGCTCCACACGCCCTTATCAGTGTTTCATCAACCGAGTGGTCCCGGGATGAGGTTGCCAGCCCAAAGGGTTTCACAAAATCAATAAATTAAACCAAAGAGCAACTCAAAATTCATTTATAAAATATGTGTTCCTTACAAAGTTATCCTGAGACAAAATGGAATACTTCTATGGAACCCTCACCTACTTAGAGGAAGTTAGCTCCTAGTGAGCATTTTTACAAAAAGAAAACAAAGAGATGACGAGTCCTAGGATGGGCGCTGATGATTTTCTTTATGAGAATTGCTTGTTCCTTTTATAGGGTTCTTCATTTGATCTTCATTGTTCCTTTCATCAAGGGTCGTGCTTTGTTTAAATCATCTCCAATGGTAGCTTTGCTTCTTGCTAGCTCAGCTCCGAATAGAAATCCTCTCCAATGGT
This sequence comes from Gastrolobium bilobum, assembly GCF_033153095.1. Taxonomy (NCBI): domain Eukaryota; kingdom Viridiplantae; phylum Streptophyta; class Magnoliopsida; order Fabales; family Fabaceae; genus Gastrolobium; species Gastrolobium bilobum. The sequence continues at coordinate 1,453 of NW_026899975.1, read as the reverse complement.
AGCCTTGCTTTTTGCCAGCTTGGCCTTAAATGGAAGTGGTCCCCCTTGCTTTTGGCTCCCTTGTGAGTGGGAGTATCGGATTCAAGGAGGCACCTCCACTCCTTCTGCTGCAGCTGACGTGGCGGCTTTTGATTGCTCAGCTTCTTTGCTTTCGTACTGTAGTAGAGGTAGCACCTCCATCTTCTCTGTTGTGGCTGACGTGGCGGCTTCCCATTGCTTCCTTTGACTGCTGTTGTACTACAACAAGCTTTTTTTTTTTTCTGCACAACACTCCTTCTTCTCTCTTTATTTTGTGGTTCCTTCTGATGGGCCTTAGGTGTCCTGAACAAAGCAAACTAACCCAATAGTCATATGTGAAAAAGATAATGTTAAATTTGCTCTAGGTGTATCTTAACTCCCAATTTCGGTATTGCTCTGGTCCACTATTCAAAACAGTTGCTCTATATGGAAAGAAGAAGGTTGAAGGGAGTGATTTATAACCAAAACATGGGTTTTGTGGAACAATTTACACTTAATGGGCCTCAACTCTTGAGGACCATCAACACCCCAAAACTAGATATTACTCGTCCCGAGTAATCCTTCACAACCAACAGTCTTCTTGTGGCAGGCTAATGCTCCTTGAGATTATCGATGAAGAGTTAACTTAACTCCTTCCATCGCTTCATTAGAGCACTCATCTGACTTGTGAGTTTCACCAGCTTCATTGTGTGTGTGACCTCTTCCACTCTTTTAGTCAGTTTCCCACAGAGTTGCTTCCGGATTGAACTTTTTGGCTTGATTTCTTCTCTTACTTCTTAGCTCTCTTCTCTATTTCTTTCTTTTCAGGTCTTTTAACTGGAAGTCAATTACCCTTGTCTTTGCATAAGGCTGACCTTAAACAGCATGCTCTTTGAGCGGCTCTTGCTCTCACCTTGATGACTTGAGCTCTTTGAGCGAAATTTTTGGAGCAGAGGAGCTGACCCTTCTTTTTTTTTTAAACCAGGGGCAGAGTAATTTATTTAAACAACCTGAAGTTCTTTCCTTGGTAACTCAATAAGTCCACTGAATAACAGAGTGTCCGATTTTTGAAGTGCTGCTTTTTGTGCATGGTGTTGCTCCAAATCAGAGTGATGCCCTATGTTGCTTTGTTAGAAACTGTAAACTCTTTAGGGCATCTCAAGGAGCAAAATCCTGGGGAAAAAGAATCATTGAGTAGATCATGACACTTAGGACGGTAAACTTAGCAAAAATTAAAAACAATATTTTTATAAAAAAGTAAAACAGGGTGGCGAATCCCTGGTACACCACAGAAGTCATTTATCTAAGAGCAAAGTCAGTAACATTCCACTACAAAACATTCAGGCATTCATTCCAACAGATTTAAACAAGTTAAAAAGGATAGGGAACGAATGAACCTGGGGTCACCGTAGCGACCCTTAATGCTCTCCAGTTTCTTGTCTTGCTCCGCTAAACG